>NW_017306645.1:675009-689583 GCF_000935625.1 Nanorana parkeri | reverse complement strand
GGAGTTTACCTTTAACATTATTTAGCATTTTTAGTATGATTTAGCATTTTTTGCTTTTGTACAGTGTGGCATTTATTATTTTAAAATACATGTTTTTTTTTTTAATTACAGTTCCTCATCCAAAGAACATTCCTTGGATTTCTATTGTAGCGTGTGTGATGGTTCTCATCATTGGCCTAGTGGTATTCTTATTCTTATTTAGTAAGTCCAGAATACTGAAATCTTACTGATTGGTGTGTTTGCTGGCAAGTTGAATGGCATGTTGGCTTCTTCTGTCTCTTTTTGAGAGACAAAACTGGTTTTAGTTGCTCTTCTGGACCAAAAGTCTTGACACACGTCAATGTAACACAATAATGGGAACTACGCCCATTGAAATTCATGGGGGAGAATTGATCAAAACTGGAGCAGACACAATCTGGAGCAGTTGCCCATGGCAACCAATCAGCTTCTCTCTTCAGTTTGTTCAATTAAGCTTTGAAAATGAAAGATAGAAGCTGAATCGTTGTCATGGACAACTGCTCCAGGTTCTGCCTTTTCCAATTTTAACACATTCCTCTTATTGATTTTTAGTGTCTATGTGTTTGGTGTGTGTTAATTAATGCATTCAAATGCATTGGATGTGAATGGGCCCTATCGGATGTACAAAAACTGCCCAGTGTCCCTCCAAATCTTAGTGGACCTTTTGTAACTGAGGTTTGGCAGATATCAATTAACCTCAACACCCACAATAAAATAAATAAATACTTTATGAAAAAGTACAGCTGTTTAACAAAATGATTCTTGCAAACTATCAGTCCCAGCACAATAGAATTGCTACCATGTCAATCCAGCAGTGCATGAGGTCTATCCATCCCTTTTACTAGCACTTACATTTTAGAGGCTTCCTTATGAGAATATGAGAAGTCAGATATCTGTAAAAAATAAGTCAAGGCAACTGGACTTGCTGTATTTTTCTTGAAGACGTTTCACTGGTCATCCAATCAGCTTTCTCAATTCAGAATGACTTGTACAAAGATTATATGGGAATAAATATGGTGAATGTAGCTCCAATCCACATAATCTGTTAGTCACAACCAGCAATACACCGGGGCAACAACTGGTTCACCCAAAAGACCCAACGCCAAAACACAAGATGAACAACTTTGTGCATGAAGTCCAGTGCAGTGAGGAGTGCTCAGAATTGTATGTCAGTGAGAGAAACATCTTTTACATTGGGGCCGCCATCAGTAAACAACATAAAAAAAACAAAAACAGCATAGGAATGTATAGCTAGCTTGCCTTTTGCAAATTCAAATAGCAGACTGGCTTTTGCACCCGCCCACTGCTGCTGTCAATCAGCAGAGGTGGACTTAAAGTTCTCCATCAGGTCCTCCTCTGCTGATTGACAACAGCAGTGGGCGGGTGCAATACACAGCCTGCTATCGGCTATTGCAAATTGAAATAGCTAATAGCAGCCTAGCTACTCATTCCCATGCTGTCCGTTGTTGTTTTTTTTTATTATTCTGATGGCAGCTGGTATCACAATACAAAAAGAAAAACAGCAGATAGCAAGGGAAGCACTAGCTTCTCTGCTATCTGCCATCATTTCAGGGAGGTTCCCCCCTGCATGTGGGGGGCTGGTGATGGCACCTCCCTGAAATGAGAAGGGCTCCTACCTGAAATTACTTTTTTCAGGTTGGGACGCCTGCTGACTCCACTTTCTGCATGCTTGTTCCAGGTCCACTATTGAGGTGATCAATAGTTTTTTAGTGCAGGTTTGCTTGCTTATCTATTACAGGTATTTATAAAGTGCCAACAGTTTGTGCAACTTTACATACTGTACAATCTAAGGTCCCTTCTCATATACATACACACATTAGGGCAGGGGTGGGCAAACTCCTAGCCTCCAGCTGTTGTAGTTCTACAAATCCCATGAGGCGTTGCAAGATTCTCACAGCCACAGGCATGACTCCCAGAGACAGATGGGATTTGTACGTTCACCACAGCCGGAGGGCCTGTTTTTGCCCAGACCTACATTAGAACCAGTTTACCTACCAGCATGTAGTGTGGGAGGAAACCCATGCAAGCACTGGGAGAACATGCAAACTCCATGCAGGTAGTGTTTGGGCTGGGACTGCCAGAGCACTTTGCTCTGCAAATAATACGTTGTGTGAGGCCGATGAGATTTTAAAATCACAGTCACATGACCAAAATAAAGATCCTTATCCTTGTGTTAAACCTTAATAACTACAATGCTCTATTTTGCCTGTAGCAGACCGAGACAGATTTTTTTCTATAACAATTGCCACACAGTGTAATTAGCTCTATGCTAGGCGACGGCTACAAGGCATTTATTTTGCTGCATTTATTTGAATGTCCATTTCCTAATGTGCAGCAGCTTTACCAGTGAGCTCAATCTGACTGGTGCTGTCACAATGTGTTTGCATGTACCCGGCTAGGTCTACTTTCTGCCTGCAGGTGGCACTGTTGCTTGCTGTGTCCAGGAACAAGTGCAGCTTGTTGATGAAAACACTCCACACATAGCAATATAGCAAGAAAAGAGGATCAGCTCACAGCTTCATATATCACCAATATCAAGACACTATTTACAAATACTCTTCTGTCAGCATTAAAAATGGCCCCTTAAATTGCATAAAGAAGATTGCAACTACCTGCATTCCATCATTTCATCCATCTGAAACCTCTGATATGTTCTCATGCATCCTTATATAAATTACACAATTAAAGCGATATTAAAGACAAACATTGTTTAAGCTATTTAAAATGCTGATTCAATCAATTACAACGGATGCTGCTTCTTGATGTTTAAAAAGTTGCTGATTCAAGCAATTACAATGGATGATGCTTCTTGATGTCTAAAAGGTTTAGTTTCCTGCAGAGTCAACTGGTCCCCTGAGCACTGGCCCTGATATCCTCATTTAGGGTGGCTCGTTTCCATGTAAGGTACCAGTGGATCCACCCTTGTGTGTGCTAGTAAGCTGTGTGTGTCTCCCCAAACACACAGTCACAGCAAGGGCAAGCCATTCCTCTACTCCTCTCTTCTCCAAGCTTGCAGATGGATGGCTGCAGGAGACTGTGCTGTCCCTTGTGATGGACAGGAAGTTCAGGGAAGCTGAGCTGAGAGAGCTGGAGCTGGCTGTTTAGAAACATGATGACTTGGGAAAAAATGTAAAGAAATACTTGTATCTTTGTTTGAGCTGGATTCATTATTGAAAAAAGTTTACGTCTAATCGCTAGATTAAAAGAGACAACACAATCAGGGTTCTGATTTCCCACAAGGCCAACCAAGGCCTTGGGGCAGCAGGGAGTAGAGGGGCAGCAGGGGTGTGGAAGTCCTATCTCCTGATGCCCAGGGACATGCATTTACGGGCACCGGGCGGGTAGTTGTTTTCTACATTTAGACCCTGCTTTGGGCAAGCAGAGCTAAATATACAACATGGAAGCCTTGGCCCTGAATACAATAACTAAATGTAATAACTAATGTATCAGCAATTCAGAAGGGACTTAGAGGGGCTTCTGCACTTCATCTTGTTCTCAGCCCTGTCATAGTGCTATTTAATGCTATTATTGAGAAGGTAATAAAAGCGCTGGCATCCACCATGCCAATAATTGATCATGTAACATAAATTACTTGATGTAACAATTTTTTTTTAATTTGCTTAGTTAAGAGACGAAGAGAAAAGAAGGTCAAACTGAAACAGCAAATACAGGTAAGAGTTTATTAACCCGTACAAATCAATGCCTTTAAGTCAATGGTTGTCAACGTACAAGGTATGGGGGGGCCTCAAATATAGACCCTAATATCTCCAAGGGGCGCATATAATATTTGCTATAAAGTCATGTTATATGATGCTACAGAAGCCTGAGGACTTACTAGAGGCATTGATCAGAGACTGCTCTACAGAAGTGGTTGGAGACTGAAGTCATGCTGTAGGAGACAGTTAGAGACTAGAGACATGTTACAGGAAACTGTGAATGATTACTGTTATAAAAAGCCCCTTTGCAACTCAATGCTCCTACCATTGATGGCTGGGTCTCAAGGGCTGCACTTCAAACCGGGGTTGCAGGTTGGGCACCAGGGGTTTAAGCAGACCTGCTGAATGCATGAATATGGATGGGTGTGTTGACTATATCAGAGAGGGGTTTGGTTGGATAAAGAAAGGGGCTATCCCCTATTACTATTATTATTACTACTATTATTTCTGTTGTGCCTATTGTTATAACAGGATCCACCTGAGGAAGACAATGAGGATCCACTGTTGGATTTAGATTTACCACAGCCCAATCTTCCTGAAGAGGACCAGGACATCACAATGCAGGGGCTGCCTGTGGCTCAGGAGCAGGGGAAAGACTATCACATCTCGCAGGAGGAAGTTTGACAGTACATGGTCTCTAACCGGAAGCTATTTGAACTAATGCGTACATTTTTAATGCCTGTTACAAAGGTCTCACTCAATAACTGGCGCCACAACAAGACGTAATGTACATATATCATCATGGATTTAAAATATTGTTGGCTTCAAGTGCATCAGCATGAGAGAGACTGAAGCAAAACTAAGACAAAATAATAATCATTTCTGTGTGTAAATACTGAACTGCTCCATAAACTACCAATTCACATGAAGGTTGCGATACTTACTGGGCATCCTGATCTCTCCCTTATTTACAGTATTTGTGCGCACATCTATTTCATAGAACGGAGGTATTTAAATAAAATTCAAGGCAGACTGGTCAGTAAAAATTTCTTCCAACAGCAGTCCAAATCTCATGATTGTGCTATGACTCAGATCCTAGTATATATGGAGCCATCGTATGTTGAGCACCCTTATATGAGGTGTCCCTATCAGAGTGCCCCTTACATCAGATGTCCCCATCAGAGTGCCGCTTACATCAGGTGTCTCCATCAGATGCCCCCTTACATCAGCTGTCTTCATGAAAGTGCACCCTAACATGATGTATCCCCATCACAGTGCCCCCTTATATCCTGTGTCCCCATCACAGTGCCCCCTTTTATCAGGTGCCCCCTTACATTAGGTGTCCCCATTGGAGGGCCCCCTTAAATCAGGTGCCCGCATCAGAATGCTCTTTTGTGCTCCCTTCAGGGTGCCCCCGTACCTTTTTAGCACCAGGCAGGCAGAGGGTAGGAACCGGGAGGTGGAGCAGGCTGCACGTCTGGGCAAAAGAAGTTCCACTTTTTTTCTTGATGCTGGTTGTGGGGCATGCATGTGATGTGACTGCAAGCATTAAAAGTTCTTGCATGGTATTTGAAAGGCAAGGTAGGACTGCCTGCTCATTTTGTAAATTTTGAGGTCTTCAAGCTGTTTTAGGGCCCAGTCACACCATATCCAGTGTGTTCCAGTGCGGTTCAAGCCCAGAACGCACTGGATCACATAGATCAAGCCTGCCAGTGTTCTGGGGCAGGAGGGGAGTGTCAGCGCCAATAATGTCAATGGCACCGCAGACACGCCCCCCCCCCTGCCCGCAGTGGAAACTCCCTCACTGGAATGCAAGGTACAGGAATGCCCTCTGTTCTGGTTCTGTGCGATCTGAAAAAATGCTGCATGCACTATGGGCCCTAAGAGTACCTTTTAAATCCCCCCTGCCTTAAAATACCCTCTCAAAACTGTGTCTGGGTAACTGATATTGGTGTTCTGGTGAATATATATGCAATTCTTGAAGAAATGTAAAAAATAAATGTGTGTGTGTCAAAAATAAATGTGTGTGTCATAACATATAGAATTAAGTGAGTGATACTTTTACTGGCTAATTAAAGTGGACCTTTCAGTAACATTACAAGTCTGCATGATTAAAACTGCTGAGATATCACAATATACAACAACTATCATTTTTCAAAACATTATTAGTAAAAATTACCTCCTTGCAAATGACTGCCTAGTCTAAGCTGATGGCATGAGTTTGCTGCAGGCAGGAGAAGGCATAACCACAGTCTCTTCACCTGCAGTCATCAGACTGTAGATTGTATCTTTATAAAGTGAGAGACATTTGTGAACACAGGCAAGAATTCCAACAGAATTATATGATTTTGTCATTTCTGAGCTGGCTTATGTGTTGACCCTGGATAATACTTGAACAAAATTAGCACCATCCTCAGGGCCAGATTTACTCTCTCTGCTGCCCCAAGGCCAGGTTCCCAGTTACATCCAAGAAGCTCCCCGCAGGCCGTGTATACACGGCCGGGAGGTAGTTAATGGGCAATACTGATCCCCCCCCCCTTTCCAATGAATATTGCATTTGATCAAAATGTAATAACTTCACCCCTCCGTGTGTTTTTTTCCCTAGATACCCTTTTTTCACTGGAGTTGTCCACAATAAATATACTCACTGTTCTGTTGTCATCTACTGCTCCACAGCCACATGCCAGGTCCCATGCTGCTATTTACTTATGTCATCAGGAGCTGGTTGTCCCTTCCTGGTACTTGAAGCCAACACCCTGATGATGCGTGCAGGCCATCCTCAGTCCAGTGAGTCGCAGGTCCACCTTCTACCAGCGCAGGTTCACCCTCCTACAGCTGCCAGCAAGCAGGGGTTGTGTGACAAAATCGCTGCTCTCCACAACCCCTGCTTGCTGGCTGGCTGGCTGCCGGAGAAAGATCCGTCCCTCACGGCTCCCTCTCTCCCTGATGTCACTTCCTCCCACGACAGCCACAGAGGAGAGAAACAGGAGAGGGAGAGTCGAGGGACAGGAAACAGCGCCACCTAGCGTCCGCCACAAGATATGCTAGTATGCGGCATTGTACCGTTTTGAATGATGTGCCCAGGCGGGACGTGGGCACAGACCCGGGCACATGATTGCAAACCCGTACTGCCCGGGTGAAACCCGGACGGGTGGCAACCCTAGCTATATTCAGCTGTATATTCCTGCACATCAATGGGTATTATTTTGTACTTGCAGTGTTTTTAAAGGGCTAAAACATGGGGAAATATGCTTGTACTGCAGAGATGTACTAAATATGTTTTTTTTTTTTTTTCAGGGTCATAGGCCTAAAGGTTTATAATAAAGCATATAATAACAATTGCAAGGGTTGTAATAAATGCGTTATTGTAAAAAATGACTTTTTGGTAAAGTAGGTAAGGATAAAGTACATCATTGTTTAAAGCTACAGCCAGCACTCCCATTAAAGCAGACCTAGACTCAGGCAACCTTATTCTTCAAATGGGGTAAGACAAGTCAGTCATGAGTGATATAGTACTTGCAGTGGGGATTCTGCAGCTTCTCTTTTGCCCAGGCCCACTTTCAATCCATTGTCTCTATGGAACAGCTCTTTCTGTTCCTAAAACCGTTCGCTGGGGACATTATCTGTGTAATCCAGCATCCATAAGCAGGGGTAGGTGGGATATCAACCTCCTGATTGGCTCCCATGAGACTAGAAGGCTGGAGGCTACATTGCTACTGTTCCCTGTGCTGTCTTGCTCTGCTACTTCCAATCAGGAAATGTATGGTAAAGGTACATTTTTGTGATAGTTCCTTCGTCACATTAACCTGTGCTAATGAATCCATGTGAGACGGCCAAAGTTTAAAGTACAGGTCCTCTTTAAATTATCTACTTGGAACTCTACCCGGATAATGCTAAAGGGTGCTTTAAAGCAGCTGAAAACCCAGATGTTCCCACTCAATCCCCTCCCAATACAGACCCTGTTGAAGCCAGTTTAATATAAAATAAAGCATGAACATGTCTGAAAATACCTTTTCCTTGACATTTTATTAGTGGTCACATATATATTATATTTACTATATTTACCTTGTCTGACACAGCACTTAGGCCTCGTTCACACTAGATGAAGCACCATTTTGATCGCACCAGAGCGGACCGCAGGCATAATGTGCCTTGCGATCCTGTGCGACCGATCGCATTGCGGCCAAAAGCCGTGGCTACCGTGCCATTCACTTCAATGGCCCGCCACGCCCCCTCCTGCCCCTCAAAGAAGTGAGCTGGTGTTCTATCACAGATTGTGACTGCGTTAGAATGTGTGGAAATTGTTTTCCGGGGTAAAAATGTGTGACCGGCAAAAGGTGAAGAATTCCAAGGCTTTTTCCGCTGTTCCCGGGCAGATCGGCATTGCAGATGGTATGTGCAGGAGAAACGATCTGCCCTGGAACAGCTGATTGGTCCTGAAATCTCACTTCTCTCCAACTTTGTGAGTGCAATACAAAGTCGGATAGAAGTGAGATTTCAGGACCGATCAGCTGTTCCAGGGCAGATACCATACCATCTGCGATGCCGATCTGCCCGGGAACAGCTGAGAAAGCTTTGAGTTCTACACCTGTTGCCGGTCACACATTCTTACCCCGAAAAAAATGGGCGTGACTACGTTAGAATGTGTGACCACGTGACTGGTCACACATTCCACCGCCGAAAAAATGGGCGTGATCACATTAGAATGTGTGATCACGTCACTGGTCACACAATCTGTGATAGAACACCAGTCACAATGCGAGGCAGTGCGTTCTTGCCAGAATTGGGACGGAACACACTGCATCTGGTCTGAACGGGCCCTAAGGGAGAAAGGGGAGAGCATTGTAATTGCTTAACTGGAAAACATCGAGGCTCCTAGCTGGAGCTGCAAAAGGGTGAAGAGTTTGGAGAAGACAGGAGAAGTGAACACTCTATGCCAAAATAGCTGATTTGGAAAAACTGCTGTCAATCATTTTCTACTGATCGCCCCTGACAGACATTTCTGCACTTAAAGGAAGAACACACAGTGCGTAGACAGGACATGCATTGTTCTGTACAGAGACGCAGAGCAACAATGTTGAAGGGGAAACCTGTATAGGCACAACGTTGACTGGCAGAAGGAGGAAGCAGGTAGAACTACCAGATTCACCAGGTTTTTATATCTAATAATATATAAAAAAAACTTGAGCAATTAAATACAATTGTATATGGCAAGCTTTGTAAAAGCATTACTCAATTATAATCGATTTCAGCCTGCCAGCTGAAAAAAAGAAATCTAACATAAACCTCCACCCTGCCCTTAGGAGGAGTGACTATTTAAATTTAGCTTTTGTCAGACTGTAGTCAGCCTGAGAAGTTGATCCTCTACTGAAGCATGGTGATCTATTCTGAAATGGACTAACAGGTATTACACTGAGTGCTACACAGCCAGGAGCAGGACACAGATTGCCACAATCGGCTTACAGGTCCTCTGTCTGTGAAGGTTGCAAGTATTTTGTTCTATAATTTTTTTGGAGTCTACTATAACCTGGGTGTCCTGTACCCTTACCCACCCTACCAAAGTTCTTCAATAAAAGTGCATCAGCATCTTATCATTTGTGAGGAAATTAGTTTTATCAGTTGCCAATGGATGCTCAGTAAGTGCTTTTTGGGCAGCAATGTAACAGTGAACCCAAGACAGGCTAGGAGGGACTGACCTATCCAGTGGCTTCTCCGGGGGTGAGTGCTACACCCAGGGCAGCCATCAGGGGGGGTACGGCCGATACTCATGTAAGGGGCCCGGGCAGCCTGGGGGGCCCGCCCGGGACCCTTACATGAGTATCGGCCGACGGTGAAGAGCGAGAAGGCGGACGGACCCCTGCAGCAGAGGCCTGGCCCTAGCAGCGCAGGGCCCCAGCATTGCCGCTCCATCGGCGACGCTGCTCGTGACGTCAATTCCGGCCAGTCCGGCAGCAGAGGAGGCCTGGGGTGCAGGTAAGAGGAGCTAGGAAGGAGGGAGGGGGATGCAGCCCTGACCAGCCTACCTTAGAACCCCTTCAGAGCCCACTATAGCCAGTCTCAGATGGGCTGTGCAGCATCTATGGTGGGCTCTGCAGGGTCACTCTCAGGTGAGTCCAGCGCGTCACCCAGCCCTGCGTCCAGCGCGTCACCCAGCCCTGCGTCCAGCGCGCCACCCAGCCCTGCGTCCAGCACGTCACCCAGCTCTGCGTCCATCGGGTCACTCAGCCCTGGGTCCAGTGGGTCACTTAGCCCTGTGGCGGTGCGTATGGGGGGACCCGACCTAAAGCCGTGTAAGGGGCCCCAAAATTTCTGATGGCTGCCCTGGCTACACCTGCATGAGGCTTGTAAGGGTCAGTGTCAGCTTTTCCATTACAGACTATATACAAACTTCTACCTATTTCTGATCTAGAATGTCCTTTCCAGATTGATTCTTGAATAGGAGGGTCTGGGTTTGTTATAATGAGCTGGTAGACTTTCTGTGTCGTAATAAGGAAAGTTGCAGGGTCTCCATCCCTTTAGAAGTAATTAACCCTTAGGAAGTATTTCTCCAAAAATGAGATTCCTATTGCAGGGGATGTCTAAAATGTCACTTGTGCCCTAGAACAGACTTCTGAGAAAATCAGTGAGCCAATCACAGAAGCAAGTAATGACAATTCTGGGGGCGTTCTACACATGGTGTACAGAACGCCTCCAGGTTGCCATGTTGCACTGAGTTTTTCCAACAGTTTTAGATATTTACAGCGGCCTTAGTTTGAAGTGGAATGGGGAAAATTTATAACATTTAATAAAAAAATGGCTTGTGCAGAAAAAATATTTGCTATATTAATTTCTTGATCTGTGAATAGATGCAGTTGTGTGTACAGAGCCAATATGAAATATTTTATATATTTATGTTTGCTGTCTCGGTCTCGGGTTGGGAGGATTTCCCTCCCCTGTCAAACCCCGGCAGAAAGGGTGTAACAAGGACAGAAAGTGGAGGTAAAGCTATCCAACGTGGACATAAACAGCAATGCGGACATGATAAAGGTTCTAGTTCTTTTCCAATGTACTTAAAAACACTTGAGGTTTTAACGATGAGTATTAACACTCCATTGTCTGCATAACTGGGGGTTTGGCAGGAGTGTGTCCTTTGCCAACATGTTTTGCACAGAAAAAAAGCCCTTCTCAGAAAGTTGGAAGATAAGGAACTTGTGCAAGATTTTTTTTATTGCTGAGTTTCATTGATGTGATTTCTCTCTATTCATTTCCCTTCTGTCTTTGGGACATCTCTCCAATGAAGACTCAGACAGCAACAAAGACTGATTTTTCACCACCATCTTTGACTTTATACTGACTTTTCAAAATAACAAATGCAATCATTTAGAACTTGGACTAAAGGTTTACTATAGTAAAACAGTTTTTATCCTTAAATATTATTATTTTTAATAATATGATGATGTATACACAGTATATCAGTCCAAGATAATATAAAGCCCAAATATTTCTTCTAAGGCTGGCCATACATAGTGAATTTCTTCCAGTTCTTAAGAAATCAGCTGAAATTCACATTGAGGGTTGCTCTGTTGGCCCCCACTTTGAGGGTTGCTCTGTTGGCCCCCACTTTGAGGGTTGCTCTGTTGGCCCCCACTTTGAGGGTTGCTCTGTTGACCCCCCACCTGGACATTCTTTGAACTTAAAATCAAAGGAGCCGAGCGGAACATTGTTGGCCAATGTAACTCTGAGCTTTGGGTGAGTATAATTTTGTTATTTTAGCAGGTAGACAAAAACTAGCACGTAACCCTTGCAGTGCAGGGATAGCACCACTGCAGGGGTTAATAAAAAAAAATTCCTGTAGTATTTTTTTAAAGACGTGGCACACAAAAATAAATGAATAAATAAAAAGTATCCATTTTTAGAATTAGTTAGATAAGAAGTCCCTATGGGCTTCAGTAATACAAAATATAATACAGTATATGGCCTACAAATATACTGTACAAACAGCATAAACCATCATAATACTAAAAATATATAAATGTTTGTATTATGATCGATTATGCTATTTGTTAACCCAATACTATTGTTTATATAATATGAACATTTAAAGGGTTTTTAGATATTTAGTTATTGAAACACATAGAGACTTGTTATTGAAACTAATTCTAAATTAGGATACTCGTGTATTTCTGCTTGTCACACCTTTAGCATTGGTATTGGATAGGTTCAGATGAGGCGTTTGTTTTTGATACATTTCATTTATTAGCGCAGTGCAATATTTGATACTATATTCCAATGACAACTATGTAAATGGGTACGTTCCTCTCACTTTCTGTTCTGTCTACACAGGAAATGAGTGTAAATCTCCCCAATGGGACACAGAAGGAAAAAGAAAAACCTTACCGCAGTTCTTACTCTATCCACAATGGGAAGAAAGATTTGGCTTTAGATATACACAGGGGAATACACATTTTTATGTGTTGTAAAGTACATTTCTGTATACATATTAGTTAAGAGAAAACACAATCTGCATTTCCCCCCCATAGCACCTTGCATGAATTTTCATCTTTATTGTCATAAATAGCTGCGTGTCTATCCCATGTGTGAAAATGAATAACATAAGAGTAGGGCAAGTAAGATGATCCACATAATACTAGGCTTGGAAAAGCAATAATGGAAAGTAGAAATTCTGGGCGACGTCGCCATAATGAAAAACAATGTTGTCATCTTCTCATTCTTCCATGCATCTCCTCTCCTGCTCTCCTATCTGTATTCTCCCTCCCTCTCCCTTCTTCAGAATCTCTGCTTTATGGGTCTCTGAGGCCTCCTCTGATTAAATGATTTCTTCCTTTTCAGCAGAAAAACTAATAAGAGCCTCGAAGGATTTTTCTTTTGACTTAAAAAAAAAAGAACAAATATCTTAATTTGCATCCACCCTGCAAACTAATTGGTGGAAAATGAAACTGGTGAAGCCGCTTAATTAAATGAGGACAGAGTGAAATCCGACCAGATCCTGATTAGCTAGCACATTAATTCAGTTTGTGTGAATTTAGATGAGGAGGGAGCAGAGAAGAGGAGGGAACGGTAGGCTGGGGATGTAGAGGGGTTAGAAGAGGCACAACAGAATCCACAAGTCATCACGCAGATAAAGTGACACGGAACAGCAGGAGACATACATATTTTGACACCATCATCAAATTAGAAGCCAGGTTTCAATGGTTTTTAACTCTTCGGGTTCTTTGGATTTCCCTTGGGCAGCGTCTGGTGAAGGGCTTAATAGATTACAAAAAATAAACTGTGATTCCCAGTCTTCATCAACTTGGCAGCTGCAGTGGATTTCCTCAAATAGGAACAGCTGTTCTGCTTAGAAATCCATTGATGATAATTATCATCTGCATATTTTCACTTGAGGAGGCGCTATAACTGGGCCTGCTTAGTGGAAGGAATCAGCGAGAGAACCATTATCTCGGAATATCAAACATCAGTAATTAAACTGTATGCTGCGTAACTAAAGGAGCCCTTGTAGGAGAGAATCTTCTGTGAACAATTTGAACATCTACTTTCTCGAAGGAAAAAAAAAAAGAGTATGGGTCATGCATAAATACAATACACAAAAGTACATCTGAAGGCACCTGTGTGACAGTCTAAACAGGTTCCAAACCCAGTTGCTATGTGATGCACAAACCACAGAAAAAAAAAATTCCTTTACTTCCCCTGAGCGAGTCAAATCCTCTTTCATTTGTGTCTCACACACTCGCCCTCCCAGACAATGCAGCTCACGGAGGGATGGTTTCAGCAGCAGAGACAGCGCTGTCAATCCTGAAATCAGTGGGCAGGACTAGGTGTGGCCAGCTGCTGATTGACATTCTTCAGGCTTGCTGGCAATGCTGATAGTCATGTACCCCGCACCATCTTCTCATTCAACTGTAGTGTAAGCAGGCACAGCCTACATGACAGTGACAGCACTACTCTTAACTTACCGTAGTAGCAATGAATCAACACTGTCACCCCATCATAGAAAGCTGCATGAGGTGGACTCCTGCACAATCAGACTGAAATGTGTACAACCATCTTAAAGACGTTGGTTTAATCAGACTGAAATGTATACACACATTTTAAAGGAACAGCCAGACCAAAATGAGGTTGTACAATAAAACTGACATGTACAATCATGCCAAAATGTGTACAACCATCTTAAAGGAGATTCTACAATCAGATTGAAATCTGTACAACCATCTTAATGAAGATTGTACAATAAGACTGAAATGACATTGTACAGTCAAACTGAAATGTGTACAACCATCTTACAGTAAATTGTACCATCAGACTGAACTGTATACAACCATCTTAAAGGAGAATGTACAATCAGACCGAAATGTGTACAACCATGTTAAAAGAAATTGTACAATCAGGACTAAATGTGTACATTCATCCTAACGGAGATTGTATAATCAGACAGAAATGTCTACAACCATCTCAAAGGAGATTATACAATCAGACTGAAATGAGATTGTGCAATCAGGCCAAAATGTGTACAATAATCTTAAAGGACAATCAGACTGAAATGTATACAACCATCTTAAAGGAGATTGTACAATCAGAATGAAATGTGTACAAGAACCTTAAAGGAGATTGCACAATCAGACTGAAATGTATACAACCATTTTAAAGAAGATGCACATTCAGACTGAAATGTATACAACCATCTTAAAGGAGATGTACATTCAGACTGAAATGTATACAACCATCTTAAATGAGATGTACATTCAGACTGAAATGTATACAACCATCTTAAAGGAGATTGTATAATGCATATTTAGCATAAGAAGTCACTGCACCATTCAGCACACCAACATACACTCAAATCTGCGTTATTATAATTAGCTTTGTATGGACTTCCAATGAT
>NW_017306645.1:610022-674916 GCF_000935625.1 Nanorana parkeri | reverse complement strand
GTAGAACAACCGTTTATTTTTGTCCTTTTAGGAATTATGATAAAGTAATGATTTTCCCTGTTAGAAGCTGTTGTAGTGCATTGTGGGAAACTGAGTTGTTATAACTGCACTGGGTAGACAAAATGGACGGGAAAGCACAAGTTCAAACATGGATATCATGAAAAGTGACAGAATTTACATTGTCAAGGACAGCTAATACTGCAGATCTGACCTCTTAAAGGATTTGGTTTTAATCCACAGAGGGTACCCTGTTAAGTTCAGCTGTGGTTGGAGTCTGAATACACTGCTCTGTTGGCAGGAAAAATTACAGCTGGTGTTAATAGAAGTAACATCATCGTGTACAGAATATCGAAAAAAAAAACTGTAAGATGACAGCTGAAAAATGGTGGTTAATGGCCATGAGAGTGGAAGGCAGAGATACAGACATGAAAATGTTAAAATCTTACCCTTTTATGAGAAGAGCTACTAAATCTAGAACACAAGTTGTATTGTGGAAATTTCAAATACACAACTATACGTTTAAAAGGATTGTATGGTGGGTTTGCATATATTTTTTTTAATGTGGTCAGAACTAAAATATATACACATGAGCTCCTGTAGATTACGGTGCCAACATTCAGAGCCTCTTCCATGGGCTAAATATAATGTATATAAACCTCAAAATACAAGGGTTGCAGAACTCAATCAAAAATGTATTGTAGCAAAAGGTACCTATACAGATCTGTGTATGTACACTATATTATGTCTACAATTATGTGAAGAACGGTCCAAAATACTGTGGTATAGTGAAGGGTAGCGTAAATGCTACAACATACAAAGACATTTTAGGCAATTGTGGGCTTTGAACTTTGCGGCAAAATTTGAGGAATGTACTTTTCATGTTCCAGCAAGACCCTGCCCCCTGTGGACAACTCCAGCTCCAAAGAGACATGGTCTGATGAGTTTGGCTTGGAGGACATTGAGTAGCCTGCAGAGAGCCTGATCAATACCCTGTTGAATTTGGAAGGCCAATAGCAAGCCAAGTCATCTCATCCAACATCACCCGACCTCACAAATGCTGAATGGGTACAAAATTATGCCAGACGCAAAACAACATCTTGTGGAAAGTCTTGACAGAAAAGTGGAAGCTGTTATAGACCTACTTCATTTTAATGCACATGGTTTCAGACTGAGATGTCTAAAAAGCTCATATAAGTGTGATGGCAAGATATCTTAAACCTTGGTCATATAGGATTTGTACATTGATATAAATCTGGTTATGGATTAACTGGCTGGTTGTGGCATCTTCTGAGATTACTAGATTTGGATTAGTGCTGACCAGAGCCCATGGAAGCCAGGCAGCGTGTAATGACTTGCTGCCCGGCTTCCTGATTGGTCTGGAAGCTGGCCAATCAGGAAGCTGGGCGCCATGTAATTACATGGCACCCGGCTTTCTGATTGGCCGGGAAGCCGGCTTTATGTTCCCTAGTCACCTCATGACAAGAAGTATGGGGATGGCTTCCTTGGTGGTCAGTCGTTACATGCCGCCTGGCTTCCGTAATGGGACTTCCGGTATCGGTAAGTACGGGGAAAAAAAATATCGGTACTCTTACTCAATACCGAAATACTGGTATCGGTGCATCCCTAATATATATATATCTACACTGATCAGCCATAACATTATGATCACTGACTGGTGAAGTGAAGGAATAACATTGATTTTTTAATTACAATAGCACCTGGAAGTGGGTGGGATATATTAGGCCACAAGTAAACATTTTGGTACTGAAGTTGATGTGTTGGAAGGAAAAAATGGGCAGGCATAAGGATTTGAGCAACTTTGACAAGGGCCAAATTGTGATGGCTAAACAACTGGGTCAGAGCAACTTCAAAACTGCAGCTCTTGTGAGATGTTCCCGGTCTGCACTGGTCAGGGCCAACCAAAAGTGGTCCAAGGAAGGAAAACTGGTGAACCGGCCACAGGGTCATGGGCGGCCAAGGCTTACTGATGCACGTGGGGAGCGAAGGCTGGCCCATGCAGTCTTATCCAATAGAAGAGCATATTACTATTTTGTATTTTTATTTTCAGCCAGTGGGTGGAGCTTAAGTCTCCCTCTCATATGTTTACCTGTCTACACTTAGCTGCTCTGCTGAAAAAAATATTCTATTACAGAGATCAATAGTTTAGGTTTGAATGTACGCACACAGCTGAATGAATCCTGTTCCCAGGGGCTGTACACATTTTAGAAGGGCTAGTGTGAAGACTTCTGCTGGGCCCTATTTTAGAAAACTCATACTGCTCTGTAAACCCTATGCCATGGATGCACCCTGTGACATTTGTTTGTAGAATAAAGACTTTATGTATATATATTGTGTAAAAAAGGAACAATAATTTGTTTAAAAACTGAAGGATGAAAATAAATGAAATAATTCTTATTTTCCTATAAAGGGAGTATCTTAAATATAGATGAATCCAAACTGCTGTTAAAGTTTGAAAGATAAGATTATCAAATAATTGTAGGATTTGAATGTTTATTTTAGCACTCACCCCAAAGTATCATTGTTTATGGCTGTTAAGAAATAAGCCCCCCCCACTCCCCGCCTCTTGTTTTTGGAGAGCTTGACAGGTCTTGAAGTAAGAGGCAAGATGATGACAAGGTGACAAGCTTGGTGGGATTCTATGACTGCAGATAGCCTTAAGAAATGATTGAATGTTGTGATAAGTCATGTTACTTTTAAACATAACTTGCAAAGAGTTGGCATTCCCTTTAAAGACTTCCAAGCCTCCACATTTTGACATGTTTCACATTGTTCTAACATCTGCAGACTGGCCGAGGGCCACTGGATGTATGTAATCAAGCATTTATCCAACAGGGAGCCAGCAATGTGTTGGAAACAGCAGCGTTTAATGTTTTATACTTGCAGTACTAATAGGAGTCTGGAACATGTATCACTTTAAATGTTACCAATATTTTTTTACACAACTTGTGTTTTAGATTTATAAATTGAGCCCTTAACATTAGTTTTTTTTTAAAAAACAAAGAAAATTTGAATAAACAGCCCAGAATGAACAAGACATTTATGGCCAAAGTATATGCACATATACACGTCATCATTTGTCAACCTCACTGGGAGCAATGGCTTCAATCTGTGGTTTATTGTTTCAGTTAAAGGTTGGTTTCCTGGACTCCACATGCCAGCATACTAGGAGTCAGCTCTTCCTCCCCTAACCCTGTAGGACCATATTTAACAGGTCTATAAATCTGAGAGTGTCCCACCCCATATTTTCTTTTTGTCCTTTCTGGAAGCCTGAACAGAAGAATAGCTGCTTTTTCAAAGGTGACTTCTTCCTCCTAGTCAAGTAGACCGAATTGGCCAGGATCTTCTTTCACATTTTGTGTCCTCAGTTTTATAGTTACATAGTATTTGAGGTTGAATAAAGACACAGGTCCAGCAAGTTCAACCTATTGCGTGCATGCATGTGATTCTGCATGTGTATGCTTGTGTATGAGTCCCTGTGTGATCCTGATCTTAAGTGTACCTTTACCCCTGTATGTTACGGTCTCTGCCTAGTTTACATTTTTTTCTTATTGAAGCTTGTTTGGAAGTTTTGTTAGATTCTGTTCTTGTTTCCTGCCCTTATTTATTGTTATCGCTTGCTAGATCCCATGGTATGCTGACATGCGGAGGCTAGGAACACAAATAAGTGTTATCAATACTTCCCTGCAATTTACCTTCCCTTGGACTATCCTCATGTCATCATAGGTCTCCCCATACTGTTGGTTCTGCCATGAGTCTAGTGATGAAACATCATAGGGTGGGACACTCTCAAATTTACAGACTTATTAGAGATGGTCCTATGGGGTCTGGGGAGGAGGATCTGACCCACATTATGCTGACATGAGTTTAGGTAAGGAAAGAAAAAAATACAGGTATGTAAGTGTTCTTAAAAATGTTCCATATTTCCATTTTCATTTCTTCTATGTTAGTATTGCTACTAGTGACCCAGGTCAATTAGCTTTTAAGGGCTGCTTGAAAGCAGCTAAGACATGGAGGAAAAATCAGTGTAATTTGGCTTTTCTTTGCCAGTACAGCTCATTACTTAGGCACCTACTGAAATAAACAGATTTGCAAGCCTGCAGCTGTATTGTACCAATAAAAAAGCCACGTTGTTCTGAGCAGTCAGGCTGACAGAGTTGATTACCAGGTGTCCACAGGAGGCAACCGCCAATCCTTACTACGAGGAGATAATATTACCCCATTAGCTTTGGAAGCATTTTAGCTGAAACCTTTCAGAACACGTTTTCAGGAACCAATATTTTTAATATGTTTAGCTATTTTTTGGTCATTTCACAGTGTAACATTTCTTCAGCATAAAATCTCTCTTACTTAGTCACCAATTCCAACAGTTCCTGTTTTATGAGCCTCAAGCTATTCACAGATTCAGACTGATATGCTTAATAGTTTGTCTGATTCACAACCCACTTCTAGAAAACAGTACTGTATAGAATGGTGACCTATAACCACTGGCTCAGGAGCCACAAATGGCTGCCCACTATAAAACAGTCATCTCCAACCATTGTCTCAGGAGACACTGGGGTTTATTTACTGAAGGCAAACAGGCTGTTCACTTTTCAAGGGAATTTGCACTTAACAGGGAAAATTTGCCCTTAGTTTAGTGAATGAAAAATGCTGTTTTTTTTTTAAATTTTCCTTGCACATGATTGGGTGTTCTTTACAAAGTGAAGTTTCAACACATTCACTAAGCTAAGAGAAACCTCCCCCTGCAAAGTGCAAATTCCCTTGCAAAGTGAACAGCCTATTTGCCTTTAGTAAATCAACCCACTGTCTCACTGTCTCTCCACTACAGAACAGTGACCTCCAACCACTGGCTCAGGAGCCACTTATGGCTCTTCACTATAAACAGCAAGTTAAAAAAACTGGCCCAGGAGCCACATGTGTCTGTCATCTCTAGAACCAAGACCTACACAGATGGCTCTCTGCTATAGAACAGTAACCTCCAACAGAGGAGCCACATAAAGTTCCCCACTCTTTCTGAGACAGCTTGAGACAAGCCCTTAACATGTACTTGGCTTTTAACAACATCTTCAATATATAATAATCAAAGGCATAAAACTCATTAGAGACAATCCACACATAGTAGTAAAACCATCACAAGTAAAACCAAACTTGTGAAGCTTAAATTGGGCAAATGCTGAAAACGTCCAAAGAAGAAAGTTAGAATTTTTGAAAGGGGGAAGTTGAAATATTATTAAAATGAGGTTCCCCTATTAGGTTGAAATCATTTCCTTTCCTTTTAAACTGGGGACCTCTGGAGTAGAGGCAACCGATAATTATGTTTGATGAGTTTGCGTGCTCACTGTACAATTAAAATTATTGTGTTCAACTGTTCATTACATTCCCCTTTCTTTAGCGATGATTAGATGATTCTCTCACCTTTGTACTCACAGATAATGACCAATATATTAGAGTGTAATAATGATAGATGAATTATATTAATATATTCAATGACCAGACAGCTTAAACTAATGGTACGTGGCTATTTACTTTATGGAGAGGACTGTGTAAAGGTTGAGTAGAAACAAAGCAGGATGACAGTGCTAGGAGGTATCTGTGGTTAAATGAGCTGCTGTGTAATGATACAATGAATGAGCATAGTAGAGTCATGTAATATGCTGCTTACATACTGAGATGTAATAAATATGGAGCAGTTTTGCCCCGTAATTAGAGCATAAGGTCTTGGTACCCTGAAAACAGAGGGAATGACTGGGGCTAGGACCCCTGGCTTTCTTCCTGCCCCCTGTGTCCAGCATATAGAGCAGCCAGTTGGCGAAATCTGGGGCCCCAAGAGCCCAACTGTGAAAAGTCCTGCTCTGAAGTTGTAGACCAGGTGCTAATGGAACTGAGAGAGGCTGCACTGGAGCCAGAGCCCTCAAAGGCATAAGTCTGAAAGGAGTCATAAGGAGGCACTGATGAGTCCTGATCTGCCATCCTCACTTTTCTACTGATGTAGTCTTTGAAGAGTGAAAAGTCCATTTCAGCCCCTGGAAACCACTGAGGCAGTGGGTGGCGCTGGGAAGCAAGTGAACTGTCCCCTCCAGCCTCACTTCCTTCACTGTAGTTGTACAAGCTCCGCAAGGCTGACATGTCGTAGGCCTCTGTATCTTGTTCTCCACCACCCTCGTCGTTGTACTTGATGACATTATCCCTCATATCTTCATCCTCATCCGATGTAAGATGACCCTGGTGGTGTCGTTTTAGAGCCAGAATAAGAAGAATCAGCACTGTTTACGAGAAGATAAAGTATGCTTAATAATGAATAAACATGCGTGGGCAGAAAAACAGTGACTGTTCACTTAAAAGGTTATTGTCCTTATAAAACTCAATGACTATGACTACAACTGTTCATTTAAAAGGTTATTATCCTTATAAAAGCCAGAGTACTACATACGGTACTAACTTTGTGACTATTAGCTATTTTGATAATGAAAGATCTGTTTTTTTATAAATCAACTAAGTACATTAAGGGACTTCTCTTTATGATACCATAACAATATATAAGGATATATATATATACACACACACACACAGTATTTATAGTGAACTGCCAGGATTGTGGATGGTGTGTGAGTGTAACCTAAGTTTCTCAGCTACACAAGGGGAGATGCTCTCAGGTTTATGACTGATATAGAGAAACAAACTTGGAGCCTTGATACTTTGTAGAGCTTTGGATTTGAATAAGCATGCATCCCTATGTCCACATCTAACCTGGTAGCCAGATCTCATTATTAGTCTTGCACAGGCCTTTAAATATTAGCTGACTGTTGCTTAGGGCTCTCTCTCTCTGCTGAGTGCTGACAGAAGACTAAAAAGGTGCAAGTGCTGCCTGTTTGTTTGGGGAAACCCATTGGGGGGCACCCTGTTATATGGTGAAGTAAAGCTTGTACTAGTGTACCCTAAGGGCACCATTATGTACATGTCAATGCACTTATTTTGTGCATTAACATGCTTAACGGTAAAACAGCCTATCCATTTTGAATGAGCTGTCCACCCAAACACATATTTGAATGAAGCGCAATGTTAAGATGGTCCATAGCCGTGCATTGTGGTGTGCTAAAACACAGGTATCGTGCTACTGCAACGCATAGTGTAATTGGTGCTTAAAGACATGTAACACCCCCCTGGATTCTATGGGCAAGAGGGGATGACCTTTCCGTAGCCTCAATGGGGGATGTGTAAAATGAAATAGGGTGCCAGTTACTTTTAGAATCTTAGGATGCTTTATTAGAACCAACAACAAAACAGGAAGAGAGGGTATAGGGCAGCAGACATCCGTGGAATACAGAACTCTAGACTCAGCAAATGCCCCCCAGCTTCACAGTGTAGGGGGTCTATGAATCAGAAGTACAATGACACTGTGTTAAAGCACCATTGCTGGCAGACATTTTGAGATCTCTCCCAGGTGAGACTGGCTTCTCAGGTACCTCAAGCAGACGAAATTCCTCCCTGGCTCTCCATCCCAGAAATCGTTCTGGAACCCTACTGAGCCCACATCTGAACATCTGCAGGCTTCAGGCCTGGTCCGACAGCACACATGTAACACACCTCCCACAGGCAGGAGGCCCAAGGTAGAAAGAGGCTCCCACATAGTCAGTCCCAGATATTATATATTAATTTTATATATATATATGTCCTCTCAAAGCATGCACCACTGGCCATGAAACTCCTAGTGATTGGCTGGAGAGACATATATATCAATAGTATTCCATTATATACAGTACACCCAGCAGCAGGCAGATGCAAACAATAACAGAACTCTTAGGGAAAAAAATGACCAATGACTGAATGCAGTCTCAGCATACTAAAGTAGTTACACCACTTTGGCAAGGTGACTACACACAAAATGCTACTTTTTGTAATATATGCCAACTATACAATGGGTTTGGGTTACTAAATGCGTAGGGAATGTTCACTCTGTGCTAACTTAGTGAAAAGGTGAAGCTATGTTTACATGGGTGATAGAAGTGAACACAGCTGCACCTTATTCACTCAACTAAGTGTACATTTGCTTAAGGTTAAATTCTCTATGGGTTTAGTAATTCAACCACATTGCCTAACTCTATGCACATGCTTACAAGAAAGCAGTGCACAGAGATAAGATCAACAGTGCTCTACCATTCCTTCATTGTCTAAACAGTAAGCTGGTAGTCAGCCTTCAGCAAGCTGTACTACTTAATTGGCTGGATCACAACACATTTTAGGCAGGTAAAACAGCTAAAATATATGTATCGCAACTGTGTGCATGGAGTTCAGATTTAATAGTGTATTAAGGCTGATCCAAGTGTATAAGGAGTGAACAATAAAAACCAAGGAACAAAAATAGAAAGAAAACAATATTTTCATGATAAGACAGTTTATATTTTTGGAGGCTTGGTTCCATTTTGTAGTTAAAGACTAATCTCTCTCCATACAAGTGAAGAAGGCATGTCAAGTTGAACCCCCCCCCCAGAATTGATGGATGCTTACCTGTATGACTCCACCTGAGAAACGTGTACAATTTGCCATATTGGAATTGTGAACAAAACTTCAAGGGCAATCACAGGAACTTTGCAGCAGAGATTTGTAGTAGTCACATAATTTTCTCTGCTGTTCTTTAGCTGGCTACAAAGTTGCTTTTATAGCTGACTACAGTACTTCTCAAGCAGCTACAAATCGCTGAGCTCCATTGGGGGGTGTTGAATGCCAGTTGCTCCCTGTGACACAGATCTCTCATGGTCAGCAAATCATTTTTTTTTTCTGGCAACAAAACTCTAACAAGGGAGATTCTGTAGCTGCTACAAAACCACTTGTGCGACATAGACATTAGGAAAGGAAGCTAAAGGAATCAGAATCCAGGGGTTATTCTGCTATTTCAGTTTTTAAAAAAAACAGTTATTATAACCAACTTTCTTTTCTTACCTTTAATTAGTTATTGGTCAGATCATGGGTGAAAGTGATCACAAAACATAGTAAGATTGAATAAACTTACCAACAAGAATCAGGACACACACCAGCAAGGCAATAAGGGCTCCAGGACTGAGACTCCCAGCCATCACATAGGCAGTGGTGTTACATGACCGCACAGCGCCAGTACTGTCACAGCCGCATACTCGTATGGTAAGGGTTCCTGTGCTGCTTAGCGCTGGTGTACCTCCGTCAACAACCAGAATTGGTAAGATATACATGTCCTGCTCCCTCCTGTCAAATGGCATCTGGTGCGTATGTACTGATGCTGTGTTATCTGCAAATGGAAATGGAGTCATGTCATAAAAAAAAAAAAATATTAGAACTAAAAAAGTTTTTGGACAATATTGTTAGGTATGCTTGGAAATGATTTAAATACCTATTTTTTCTTTATTAAAATGCTGCTTTCTGCCCTTCTTCAAACTAATCTGCACTAGCAGAGCTGAGTAACAGCCACACCCCTTTAGAACAAGCCTTTTCACTAACACATGTGTTGCAGAGAAAAACGAGGGGGGTGTCAGAATGTGTTGCAGAGAAAAAGGAGGGGGGTGTCAGAGCAGGTCTGTGCGCTTTAATGAGAGCACTGGGTCTTTTCTGATCTGGCGACGTACACTGTACGTCGTCAGTCACTAAGGGGTTAAACTGCAGTCATATTTAGACTTGGAAAATCGAGGTTGTTGGTACAACGTCTTTAAGAATGCATTTTTACTTCCAGAGTTTAGTGTCACTTTAACATTTACAGAAATTTACAGGACTTCGGTTTCCCATATTTCTGGATCTTCTAGTCATTTCAACAAAAGTTTTTCACTGAAGTGGATCTGTACTTATGCATTTTTTTTTTTACCATAAGTTTACGTTGAATGGCTCAGTTTTGACAGAGCTTTACTTTAAATAAACAAGATTTCTAAAACAGATCTCAAATATTCAAAAAATGAGTGCCCCAGCTCCCAGCCGTATAGAAACCTAATAAAAAACTGTAATCCTCCAGTTGCTATTGCATAAATATCCCAGCCTCCTACGGAAACAAAGACTACACAGAATAGTAGCAGGGGATCCTTGTCACTCAGGGACTACATTTCTTATAAGACTTTGAAGAGGGTGCTTTGCAGGGGCAGGCGCACAATACTAGGTGGGTTGTGGAGTGCAGAACTCCACTACTAGCAACACACACCATACCATCATGGCATGACCACTGTAGTCCTGAGAACTGCAGTGAAAGTGTCAGTGACAGTCATGTCAGACAGGAAAAGGCTGTACAGCAGGGGCCCCTGAATTACTGTTCTGAATCTGTCATAAAGACTGTTAAAAGTTGTTAAAAAAATGTTACTGATTAAATCCATCTCAGCAAGAATCTTCTCTGAGGGATTCTCAACCCTACTGGCTGCTGCAATGGTTGTTTCTCATATAAAGAAGTTTGAATGAAGTTGTGCTCTGACAAGCTGTCACATGGAAGCTGACTGGATAATGCAAATCAGCTTTAATTTAAGTTATGCCAGCCTGCCACATAAAGAGAAGCAACCTTCACGGAAGCTGACAAGGATCTCAATGACTGCTGGTGTCCCATGAAGAGGGTTGGAAGAAGTAAAGTGTTATTGTGTTCCACATTTTAAAAATATAGAGCTGAAATTCTTGTACAAATGAAACTTATGGCGTTTCAAGATGTGTTGCCTGCTTTCATTTTTTGGACTTTTAGGTAAAAGGTTCAGAAACCGTTGTGAAGCATCAATGTGATCTTCCTTATACTTAGGCAGTAAGGGGCTTACTATTCATTAAAGCCTAGTATTTCTTATATTTGAAAGTACTATATATACAGTGGGGCAAAAAAGTATTTAGTCAGCCACCAATTGTGCAAGTTCTCCCACTTAAAAAGATGAGAGAGGCCTCATCTTTTTAAGTGGGTTATATTGTATATCTATAGGTTTTTAATATCTATTTTTAAATGACTATTTTGTAATAATAAAATGTGTTTATTTGTGTTCAAACAAATCTTTTTGTGCAATGGATCTTTCTTGGGTGCTATATTTAAATTTCCCTGTTTTTTCTTGAATGTTATAACATTTTTAGTGACGATAAGACATTAAGACTGTAGAATTGATTTGGCTACATTCACCCTCCCCTGCTTTTTATTTCTAACAGTAAATGCAGCCAGTCAGCTACAGTTACTAGTCGAGTATTAGATAGCCATGGGCATGAGTAGTCAAAATACAATGGCTGGCAGGGGAAATTCTTCCATCCACCAACCAGACATGTATGGACAGTTTCAGTAACCACAGTATAGGTGACCTTTAGAAAGAAATTTAGTAAAGCCCGACAGTGATCAATTAATCAATAATGCTGGACCTCATTTTTCGATGTGTCTGAAGAAGTCTGTTGTACCCTATAGTGACCAATCACAGTGACAAAGAGAAAAAGTGGGGATCTGATTGGCTTCCACTGACAATACATACAGTTCTTATTTGAGATAAATGGAGAGGACAGCCTTGGAAAAGAAGGAAACCTGTTGATGTCTGTCAGGGTTCCACCCTGACTTTACCTGTTTGCAGCATTCTGGCTTGGCTGCCATTTTACTCACCTGTGTTTCCTTCTTTGCCTGAGCAGACTCTGGAACATTGCTCACTACTCCCAGGCTCCCTCTTATGGCCAGACAGGAGAGCATCATCTGAGAGAGTCAGATGGGAGTTTCCTGTCTCTGAGTGATGATGTCATCCCACTCACTATATATAAACCACTCAGTCCAGTCTGACCTTGCTCTTGCGTGGTCTTCCTGCTAGTGCATTCCTGCTGCTCTGAGTATCCTGATCCTGTGTATGACCCGATCCTGGCTGACATTCTCCTCTGGTTCCTGCTCCTGGCTTGTTCCTGACAACGCTGATTTCCTGGCTCCTGCATCTGGCTTGTTGCTGACTACGCTGATCTCTGTGTTCCTGACCTGGCTTGGACGACTACCCACTCCGTCTCCTGACTCTGGCTTGTTCCGGTTTATGATTCTGCTTGCTCCTGTGGACACTGTTCTTAATAAATATTTTAACTAGCACCTTTCGCTTGTCTGGTTTTCATTGTGCTCTGACAATGTCTAATAATTCCAGAGAACAAAACCCTATGAAAATGAGAAGTCAAAAGCTAGCCCTCTCAAACTAAATGAAACATATTAAAATGTTTAAATTTCAAGCCTGTTTAGAAGGAGGGCAAGGTATTATTTAGCAAGAAATGGTCCAGTATTTCAACTGGTTAATATCACTCAATAGGCTAATGTGAATGGGGTGGTCACATAATGACAAATGATAATATGAAGGAGTCACTTGCAAGTCTTGGCATTTGTGGAGATCTTGTATGATGGATAGGGATTACATAATTATGGATGACTCAAAAGGATGGAGGATGGGATATCAGGTGACCGACAGAAGTCTCACCCTTGACATTGAGCAGAGTAAAGTGATGCTCCGCACTGGGGTCAGGTGCAAGTCTGAAGTAGAATCGATGCCCCCCCATTGGCTCATCTCGATCCACCACACTGATAGTCTGAATGAGCTACGGCACAGGGAGCAGACATTATTTTTAGAAATGTGGAATGGGTACAATAACTCTAATGTACACAAATTGTAATGCAGTACTTACATTCAGTATATTTATTCAGATTAAAAGTGTTCCTACCTCACATTACATTTATAAGCACGAAGCTACCCATCTCCTTCTAGTGTATCTAAAGCCCAAACAACTTTCTTTTAGTTTTAGATAGAGGACAAAGAGTTAGAGCTTCTGTCAGATTTATTACTGACTGTGTCCTGCTTTGGGGCATTAAGTCTTTCAATTTGTCCTGGTGACCACTGTCAACAGGATTGAAAGTGATGGGACATCCAAAATTTTGAGTTGTCACCAGAACAGGAGGGGAGATATTTCAGTAAGAACACTTCTGACAATGATCTTAGAGGGATTTACCTCACTTAACAGAGATTTATTTACATTTCCTGTTGTGTTTACAGGACAGGAAATTAAGGTAAATCTCTTGACGGCAAAAAAACAAAACATTTCCTACTAAAAAAAAGTTTTTTTAAATTTAAATTTAAATATTGTATAACTTGGCCATCTAAATTCAATTGACTAAAGTTTTTTTTATTGTGTTCTGATTCAAATAACACCACATTTCTGAAATACGGTGACTTGCTGCAAACAAGTTTATTTAATAAGGCAATTCAATGTGCAAAGTCCAATACACCTTAGCAACCAAGAGTAATTCATCAATCCACAGTAAATTGAAATCTGATTGGATAGCAGGGTAAATTAAAGTGACACTAAGCTCAGGAGTTAAATCTAAAAAAAAAGTATCTTAACTATTAGCAAACATTTTGCTTGTTTGTGTATCACGTAGCTGTAGATTCTCAAATCATCTCTGAATTGATGCTGACACTGTCCTTCCTTCTGGAGGGTGGCTACTTTTGTTCTCCATGGTCCTGTGTGTGTTGTACAGTAGACACCACTCCAAGCTCCCTCCCATGATGGACTACAATCTCAATACAAATATAGTAAACTAAACATGAGAGTGTAGTCCATCATGTGTGCGAGCTTGGAGCGGTGTCTACTTTATAACACACCATGGGGAACAAAAGTAGCCCCCCTCCAGAACGAAGGACAGTGTCGGCATCAATTCAGAAATGATTTGAGGATCTATAGCCGAGTGATAATTTTTGTTAATAGTTAAGGTACTTGAATGCATTTAAAGATTTACCGCCTGAGTTTAGTGTCACTTGAAAAGCACTTGTGGCAACAATTTTCAAACATGGCTTTGCAAAGAGAAGATAAGGAAGACTGTCTAATCCTAAGGTGTTTTTAGTGATGTGAGTATGCCTCTTAAGGGAAATTAATGGGATACCAAACCCCTGAAGAGGTATGGCCACACCATGTGAAGCAGCTGTAGGGTCAGATAGTCTTCCTTGTGATTTCTTATTCTCTGTGTAAAGCACATTGCTGAGAGCAGTGTGGAAGTCTCTGGGCTAATGTATATTGCTTTTCATTGCCTTTCTAACTGCCTTATTAAATATAAAATATCATATATAAGAGATGTTAGTTTTGTAGAGCTGCTTTGTTTCAAGTGATCCTAAGTTACCAAAATAGAAATAATTTGATCATGTAAAAGAAGAAGTATAGATTACTAGTAGTATATTCGTGTGGTAAATCAAATATTTGACATACCACCTGCCAGAAGTAAAATCCTTCTTTTAAAAGATTGATATCTTTCTATTTTATTAACATAGAAGGAGCGCTGTAAAATATATTGAATAAATGACATTCCAGAGATGTAAGCATTCAAGTAATGACCCGGCAACCGGATGAAAAATTCCTGCATTGCTAGGTCGATTCAGGTAAGTTTGCAGCTATGGGAACCAGTAAGCAAACGTTTTAATCTACATGCTTCTCCCTGGTCAGTGACTCAAAGTTATGAAGTCAGAGACATACAGGTACATAGTATTCTTAGTTCAATGTCAACAATAATTCACTCTACAGGTGCCCTTTAATGTTCTAGTTAAGAGTGCTCTGTTTACAATTAACATATATGTAAAGCCAAATTTTTGTTTTTTAGTTTTGGACAAATACAGAGAACAGTTAAAAACCTGGTAAGGTTTTCTTTCTTTGTTTCTGTGTCCAGTCAGAGAGATTTCACCTGAAACTTCCTATGCTGGAGACACAGCGAGAAGTAAGAGGCGATCGCTCCAAATCAAGGGGTTATCTGCCCAAACTAGTTGTCACCATAACATGTTTACCCATTGGAAGATTTCCCCTTACATCCTGTTCCTGTGACACAAACATTTTGGGTTTCCCTTTATTTTCTGTACCAGGGACAATGATCACCGGGAAAATAGAGAAAGTGCATCTCCCCGGCACAAACACAGTCAACAATAAAAATCTAACAGAGTATTAACTAGGGATGCACCGATACCAAGTACCATACTCGGTACAAGTACAAGTACAGATACTTTTTGAGCTCCAAGACTAGAGAAAAATTCAGTTAGGAGGCAGCTGTCATTTGTAAGGAGCACACGGAGCTCTTGAGATTTGTACATCTCTGTTTTAATGTATGATTTTGTTTTTATCAATATAAATAAAGTGATGCACCGATACAATTTTTGCAAGTACAAGTACTGATATTTGCCCAAGTACTCACAGATACAAGCGGAGTGGGGAGGGGGGAATCCAGCCCCCCTCCTGTCACGGCAGAGAGCCGTGACAGGATCGAGAGGTGAGCGAACGCTGGTATGTGTTCGCTCACCTCCCAATCTACTGAGCCGACCTGTGACAGTCTCATTGTCACAGGTCGGCTAGAACTATGAGGTGAGTGAACAGCACTCACCTCATAGTTCTACTTTAACTAGACACAAGTAACTATGGTGGAGGGGTTATAGCATGATGTCTGTAAAGGTTCTCATTTATCCAGGTCATGGTATATCTTTAAAAAAATAAGTCAAGCAACTGGACTTGCTGTATTTTTCTTGAAGAGGTTTCACTGGTCATCGGACCAACTTTCTCTTATAGCATTATAGGTTATATAGAATTAGATCTCTTCTGGTACAACATCTATACTTTTTTAACTGACATTCACTCTCTTCAGGGGAGTAATAATGATAAGTGAAAGTACAGATCAACATTGCTACTTCAAATCCAAACCATCTCGAAATGTGTTTGTGCCAGGTGAAAATATCTTTTAAATGAAACCTAAAAGCTTGTTGATGTATACAAGTGATCCTTCCATTTCACTTTTGGGGCTGTTGCGCATTACCTGCCCAGGTAGAGCGTCCTCACAAACAGAAGACTCATGAGGTGTAGCCAGCTCCGGAGGATTGTCGTTTACATCCAGGATGCGAATTTGCAGGGCGAGTGATGAAACCTTCTGAGGGTCATCTGTAAAGATTACACATAGCAATGATAAGTGATTCTCTGCTGCAGATGAGCGAGCTTCCTAGAATTTGCTGTGAAAACCAATCACCCAATCTGCTCCTTTAATCTTTCATGGCTGAAGAAAACCCCCTACTATTTTGAACAATGCAGTTATAGACTTTTAAACTTTTTTTTAATTTATAGACATAATGCTCCTTTTTGTCCTCTCACACATTGTTCACCATATTTTGTACTGCACACACTATATAATTTAAAGCTGGCAGCTATAAAAGACACACATTAACGCAGCTCTGTAATCATCAATACAGCACTAATGTATTTTTTCTTAAATGCAAGCAGTGTAATATCTGAATTTGACTTGGAATTAGCCTCTTGCAGTCTACTGTACCCTCTGCACAACAGAGCTCCGAGAGGGGGAGGAAGAAGCAACACAAGGAGCCAGTCAGGTGTGCTCCAGTGCAAGGAGCGATGTTTATGGAAGAAGGGGGCAGAGTGACAGAGAGAAGAGCTTACCAGTGTGCTGCTTCTCCTTACGCTGTCCAGTCTTGGCGTGAGGGTGGGGAGGGAGGGGACCTGTGTGTGAAAGTGAAACTGTAGCAAAGAAGAGTCAGGTCCCCAGGTGCTAGTAAGGATTGTGTTGTGTGGTACTGGATGGACAGATATGCAAATCCTTTTGTAGATAAAACAGTTCCCTTATATGTATTAAATCTGTGTATTCAGCTGTTTGCCTGGATTGCCGCTCTGTAATAAAAGGGAGAGGTGTGTTTTCCTGAAGCCTGCAGGGTAAATCACATGTTTTGCCATTGTCCTTTTTCCGGTCATTTACAGGGCATTGAGCAAATGGGGATTTTCTTTTGCATATTTCTTTGCATCAATGGAGATAAGTAGCACCCAGCATGGCATGGGAGGTTTTTTGCATGGGGAATTAATTGAAGCTGTACAAGCAAGAACAGCAATTAGGATGAGAGAGTGACATAAACTGAAGAAAAGAAATGGTAGCCTGGGGCAGGTGCAGGGAGTAGTAATCATTGGTGATGGATCTTTTCAGCAGTAGAAGAACATTGTTTTATGTTGAGGTTCATCTTTTGACAACTCCAGGAAAAATTAGGGTGCTCTTGGGGTGACAATGCTGCCTGCTGTTGTTATTATTCTTTCCTAATGGGTGCTCAGTGGTGGACAAAGGCACCCACATGGCAAACTGGTGATACATTGCCGCAGCTGATTTTCTTCAGCACTACCCCTTCCTGTTATGTCTCCTCTTTGTCACATTAAGACAATTCCCAATGCCTCTTCCAGATGTCTACATCACCTTCATCACACATCAAAAGTAATTGTATTGATGGTATTCCTAGAGACTAGCGCTTTATTGCCTCTAGAACATCCCACCGAAAACAGCAGTTTGACTGTCAAAGCTCTTTTCTCTTGCATCACACTGCAAATTCTGCAAAGCACACACAGTATCTGCTTTTGCTCTTTAAACTAAACCTATACTGAGGAAAACATACTGGCTGCCATTGCAGACCTCCTTCTCAAAATACTATAGTAGATACCTGGCTGTATCTGGCTTTAATATTCTTAGTCAAACACCAAGAACAGGAATGCAGCAGGTTAAGTCAACACAAAGTTAGAGCTCTTGCATACTTGTTCCAGGTCAGTGCCTCAGAAAGTATTAAAGCCACTGGATCCATTTGGTGTTGGTAGGGGTGAAGTGGTGGTGGTGGGGGGGGGCATGCACCCTGGGTGCTGCTTTGGGAGGGGTGCCACTGGTTGTGTGGATGGAGAACTTCTCCCTTGGAGGGGGGGAGCAACTCTGGGCCTTTGCCCCGGGTGACAGAATGTCTGGCTTCCCCATTGAATGTGGGCAACTAGCACTTTTAGAGGAAGGAAACGCCAACTGGCATATCGTCTCAGTATAGGTTTCCATTAGGGCAAATTGAAACCTATCTACTGTAGTGCGTTATGTTTACCGCACATGTCAGTGCATTGTGGTACCATTCATTTTCAATGACACTACAACACACTGAAGCAACCCAGCAATAAAGCACATGCATTGCAGCGCACCACAATGCATAGTAATGTAATACTGTAAGTTGGGGTGTGCTGCATCAGAAAATGATGCATGTCCAATTTGTGGTCCATGTTGGTGCATTGGCATCCAATTCAAATGAATAGGCTGCTTTAACACAATGAACCTTAAAGCCCAATTAAACTTTCGGTTTGAATTATCTAAATACATTCCAGGTCCATCAAACCAAAGGGTATTCAAAGTTATACAGTTTGATTTCTTTAAATAAAATAAAGTCAGAAGAGTAGAAAAGCCTGTCACCTGCCAGCATGCTGCAGAGTGGGTGCCTTGCTCTCTGCGATGAAGCAGTAGTCTTTCTGAAGAATTCTGATACACCCCTGCTGTGTCAGAATTCTCCAAACAGCAGAGAGCAAGAGGTTTGCTGACTGCAAAGCTATAGGTCTGAAGGGGACTTGTGCTTTGACCATTCAGAGCAAAGCAACAGGTTTGTAATAATCCTGTCCTCCCCAGCAGCATATACTCACTTTTCTTTTGTTCCCTTGTTGCTTTGTCCAGGCACTTGGCAATTGTTCCAATACTGTAGGCAGGTAGACAGTTCTAAGCTTTACTGCAACAAGAGCGGCACACAACTAATGCAAGGCTTTCTTTCCTCACTTCCAGTGGCTGAACAGAGCAGCATGGGAGTGTGGACGAAAGGTCAGTAAGTGCTGCCCTTTGGGCAAGGGTGGGCATTAACTTGAACCTGTTGTTTTGTCCTGCATTGGCAAACATAGCTTGACTTTACCTGTAACTTATTTAAAATGAGATGGTGCTCAAAGGAAGAATACATAGATGATATGACAAGTACTGGTTGTACTCCTGGCTGAGCACGGGAACAGAAAAGTAGCCAGATACATCATCCTTCTGGGATTGTAAAGACGAATGAGCCATCCAGTTCACAATATGAACAGCATGGCTGGGATGAATCACTCTGCTGATGCTGCAAACAGTTTTAGAACTGTAGCCCTTTCTTACTAAGAACACTAAGAATATGCTGAAGCTACGTTTGTTACCTGCCCTTGACAGTTATCCCTCAGAGCCATATTTCTTTCTAGATGATGGCACTTTTGAAAATGGCCAGCTGCTCCAAAGTATCACATATATTTTATACTTTATTTGATAGTCTGATTGTTAGAGACACCCAAGAGGAAGAGTTTATTTTTCACTGCTGCCTAATACTTACAGAATGGTACACTTGTACCTTTTGTTAAAATAACTTTTAAGGAAAAAGGAATGCACATAGACAGTATTTATTGATTACAGTAATAGTGTGTGTCTATGCACTGCCTAGCCAAAAAAAAGTCACACTATTTTGTTGGATTGCCTTTAGCTTTAATTACAGCATGTATTCAATGTGACATCCTTTTGATAAGCTTATGCAAGGTCACAACATTTATTTCCATCCAGAGTTGCATAATTTTTTCATCAAGATCTTGTAGTGATGATGGAAGAGTCAGATCACTGCGTAATAGACATGTGCACTGCCAAAAAATTCGTTTCGTTTCGTTTTAAATTCAGATTTGTGTTATTTCGTTTTTCAGGATTCGGGTGTGAAAGTCAATTCGGATTCGGAATCGGACGAAATTCGGGAGCGTTAGTACGAACGTTCGTTTCGTTTTCTGTTCTTATTCGTTTCGTTCGTTTGCAGCAAAAGTGACATTTGAGGGGGAAAAAATATTTTTCTCCTTCTCTGTCACTTTGCTCCAACGAACGAAACGAATAAGAAACGAATAAGAACAGAAAACGAAACGAACGTTCGTGCGAACGCTACCGAATTTCGGAAATGGAAATTCGGATTCGTTTGCATTCGTTATGTCTGTAATTCGGAATTCGGATACATCCGAATGTCCGAATTTACGAAAATTCGTCCGAATTTCGATTCGGAACGAAACGAATCGCACATGTCTACTGCGTAAAGTCTTCTCCAGCACATCCCGAAGATTCTCAATGGGGTTAAGGTCTGTAGTCTGTGGAGGCCAATCCATGTGTGCGGTCTCATGCTCCCTGAACCACTCTTTCACAATTTGAGCCCGATGAATCCTAGCATTGTCATCTTGGAATATGTCCGTGCCATCAGGGAAGAAAAAATCCATTGATGGAAAAACCTGGTCATTCAGAATATTCAGGTAGGCAGCTGACCTTGTTTTTGGACACATAACGTTGCTGAACCTAGACCTGACGAACTGAAGCAACCCCAGATCATAACACTGCCCGAAATCCAGGTGGTGACTTTTTTTGGCCAGGCAGTGTATATAAAGTCTTCCAAAAATTATCAGCATATTACCAGATCAATATGATTAAAATTTTTTTGCTCATCCTTATTTTATCCTTTTTAATGCAATACATAATAGGTGCACTTTAACAGACAAGGTGCTCAGGGATAAAAAGAAGCATTTCAATCCACCTAGATCTTGATGACACACACATTTTGTGGGTGAACTGCCCTGAACTCAAAAAGTGAAGATTTGCTATGTTATAGGCAACATTTAAAATGGTTAATTGTGCCTAAGCAGTTCACTGAAAATGTACCTTTTGTCTGAAATTTCTCCTAAAAATGGTAGTGCATCTTCTGGTATGTGAGAGTGCCTAGGAGTGAGATTTGGTGATGTCACTTCTGGGCTGCTCACTGTTCTCCTTGCAGGAGGCTCAGGCACAAGAAAATGAAGCCCTGCATCTGCAAGGTCCGCCTTCACACATGGATAAAGTGCAGAACAAGGCATGGCAAGTCAGTAATGAGGAAAACATCAGCCGCAGAAAGAACACAGGCAGTACTGGTGGCAAGTCCTTTACCCTCTGCATGCCTATTTTAGGCAAAACCTCCAGAGCCCAGTCCCTCTTAAAAGATTTTCCAACTGTTTCTTAACCTAGTGGCTGGAAAATGTTTTTGGATACAGTCATTGCCCAAACAGAAACAATGATCTGTGACTACAGTATATATTTCCCTTTTTCTTTTTTTTTTTTATTGTAATTGTAATTGCATCTGAAAATTTTGATTATCTATGACCAGCAATAGTTAGAAAGAACTGTAATAAGCACCAAATATAGAATAATAGCAGACCATTAAAATGGATACATGACACTGACTGGTACACCGACGGAGATAAAATAAAGACATAAGAAAACCTGCTTCAATTGCCTGAACAGTCAAATTGTGCCAGCCAGAGGTCTCACGGTCCAAGGGTTTGGTTATCCTAACTTCACCAGTCTCTTCATCAATTTCGAAAATTCCATCATCTGATGATTTGTCCAGGATATACCTGGGGGATTAAACACATTTAGAAGTTACACTTCTGAAAGAATGAGGGAAAAGAATAAAAAAACTAATGAAAAATATTTTCTAACAACCAGTGCCTACTTGACCAATCGCTTCTGGTTCTGTGCAACCAGTTCTTGGTTAGCCCTTAGTTTTCCCTGAGAAAAATGGCTGCTGAACCCGGCACTACATGACCATAAGCACTGAGTTTGAAATTACTTTTCTGCTTGGTCACTGTCCCATCTACTGACACACGCCTGAACTCTTTCTTTAGCTAGTAACACTGCACTCACCCTCCTTAGAATTGTTAGAGTGAAAACACCACAGCAAAGATTCAGGAGTTTAAAGGTATTTATTTCATCATAGTCCAAAAATAACAACCCAATGTGTATCAGGGGTTATGACATTCCCCCTTCATCAGAGCTAAAAGGGTTTTAAACAATGTGCATGTATGTAATAACACTAAAAGAAAATGGTTGTTATTTATGTGCGCTGCGCAAACCGTTGGCATTATATAAATCCTGTATAATAATAATAATACATACACATTGTTTATATTTCATTAGCCCTGATGAGGGGGGACATTATAACCCCTGAAACGCGTTGGGTAGTTATCTTTGAATTGAGTTAAATACTTTTTGGCTCCCATCAAACATTTGTATAACTGTGCACACAACTGTAAGACTACAATATTACCACTTACCATATGGTAAATGGGGATCTTGTAGTTTTTAGCACTCTGTATGGTTATATACATGTTGATGTTTGCTAATGGGATTTATTATCATACACGTAGATAAGGAGAGCACAGAATATTGCTTGCCTGCTCTTGGGCTGTTTAACTTTTGGCTTGGCTCTCTTATTTTCCCTTCTTCCTATATTCCCATATAGAGGAATATACTTCCTACATTCACCTGAGGCATCCCTGAGGCCTCTACTTGTTAGAGAGCTGTCTAACCATTAGAGCCATTATACTCAACAGTGTAGACTTATCTTCACACTATGGATCCAGCACCTCTGACCCACATATTATAAAATATTAGAGAAAGATTTGTTCTCGTATGAAAATATCTAAAGCCAATTCGTTTTCCATAGAGTAGAGAAGGGTTAGAGCCTCTGTCAAGTTTTTATTGCTGTCTGTTTTCCACTGTGGAGATTCATTCTTTCTATTTGTCATGGAGACCATTATTACGGGGCAGAAATTGGTATGAAATATATGTGGTTGACTCTAGAACAGGAGGTTAGGGAAATCTTACAAATGGGACACCTGTTCCAGTGTCAACTTTGTAACATATTTCCTTTCTGTTGTGTCCTTGGGACAGAAAGTAACATTTTATTTCTCTAATAGGACGGTAACCCCAAAAACAAACATTGACAAGGATTTTAATAATTTCCTTCACTATCCATAACTATAAAGTTTTGGTCTTTAATTTTCTTTGTTATTATACATTAACAAATACAATCTGCCTTTGTAATAGCTTTCCATATTTTCCCCACACAGTTGTCTGAGAAACGGAAGGCACATAGTGTGAGCCATACAGTGCTGCTAGTCTAGCAGTAGGAGCTGGTTTAGAGGAGAAGGAAGAACCACATAAGTAAGCTATAATGTACCAGAACTCCCTTACAAACATATATGTGCAAAAAGCAATAAAGTGCAACTCTTACAAACTGCAAGTTTAAATTATACATAGGATATATCAATCCTCCTTTATATGCACATCACAACAAGCAACAAGTAATTTGTGCTTCCAAGTGTATGTAGACTCTGCACAAAAAATGTAATATACAAAGTAAAATACATAGTAGCTAAGGTTGACTAAAGACAAGGGTCCATCGAGTTCAACCTATGTGTGTATGGGTGTATGTGATCATGTATCTGTATTTATATTGCTTTAACACAGCCCATTTGTTTGTATATGAAGTGAAATAAGAAACTCATCAAGAAGTTTCTTGAATTTATTAATGCCTAAATGTGTTAGGTCCCTTTTTACGCGGGCTTTTCGATCAGGTCCGTCTGTTCGTTTTTCAGGCAGACCTGATCGGAAGCCCAATGTTAGTCTACGGGCAGCCGGATCTACATGGACGGGGGCGTCTGTTTACATTCGGTTAACCCTGGCTCCGGCTAGGTCTGGAAAAACAAATGGATAAGAGATCTGTTTCGCCGGACCTGAACCAGATGTAAACGGATGGCCGTAACTTCTCAGTCCCTCCCAGCGTGTTGACACCACTGACTCCGCCCTATGCGCATGGTCCTAAGACTTTCCCATATGACACTTGTCTTTGCATATGAAACCTTAGAAGAATTCTGTTTAGAGATTAATAATAGCGCCAGACTTCTATACTGTATATGAGATATTTGTATAAGTATATGGTGCTTTTTAGTGTTGGCAGCAGTTTAGGGTGTGAGTATTAATCAGGGTTAGTGCAGTGGTAATTTTTTTTCAATTCACATAAGTAGGATGCTGCTCGTTCATTGTCCAGTCATCTCACTGGGGAGGTGAACAAGGAAGCAGAACTTAGTCAGCTTTTTTAACCTACAGTCACCCATCAGATGGGTATGTACCATTTGGGTGAGGGTTGCTAAACTGTGCACTTGGAAGATATGCGTGTTTTTCTGATCATATGTGGCTCTGGAACACTGTAGTTTGGGATGCCCAAAAGGAGAATTCTTGGATGCTCTGATCTGTTGTATATAGAGCAAGCATTGCCATCAAGCACATAATTAGTAGAACATATTTCACGTTTAGTTCAATATATGAACATATAATGTTCTGCTACATTTACAAGCTTTTTAAAAATCCAACTACAGTTTTATTAAGGAATGTTAACTTTATGTTAAAACCCTTAAATAATAAATTGGAAATCTAACCACAGCAATTACTATATTAAAACAGTATAATTATTTCCAATGAAATGAACTTCAAGGTTCAGCTACAGACATTATTAAAATGCACATTATGTTCTTTTTATAATCAAAATATATACCATATAAGAACACACAGCCAAAATGACTCCAGAAACACATTAAGTCCTTCAGATACAGAAAAAAACAGTTGGAACATTTGCTCCTGATATCATTGGTGGTTATTAATAAAATGCTGTTCCAAATATATATAACTTCTCTTCATCATATAAAAGATGAAATGTACATAGTAATGCAGTGACAAAGATGTGCATGTATAAACAAAATATGCAAGATTCAGAACAAGATATGCTTAGTGGTCTATTTTGGTTCTCAGCCTGCACACGCTTGCTAAACTCATACAGCTGGCACATGGTTAGTCATGTATGCAATAAAGTATATACAATATTCAAATGAGGTGCCACAGCCAGTGCAAGTGGGGCACATTCATCAGGGCCATTGAGCTAGGTTGGGGGGTTTCCTTCACCACCCTACTTACCATATTTCTCTAATTAAAAAAGAAAATTCCACACACTAACACAACCCGCCCACACAGTGTACCACAACACTTGGCATATGCGTTTTGGTGTACTGCATTCGAAAAAATGGTGGCATGTGTTATGGTGCATAGGCAAACCATTTAAATTAAGGGGTGCCTTAATACACCACACAAGAATGTGTGGGCTCTAAAAATATAATTTCTCTGGTGCTCTCAGAGCCATTAAAATTCAAGTGTAAACTCTACTACCTGCAGCTGCAGTATGTGTATGGTTTAGGTCATTTATATGCATTCAGAACAGAGACCAGGGAGTAGACTGCTAGATGGCTGCAACCAATCTCCTTTCAGCTGTATGGGCACCCAACCAGTATTTCTGTCTAGTGACACCAGGGGCAGATTTACCATTAGGCACATCGCCCTGTGCCAATAGGGGACAGAGGCAGCTTCTTCCTCAACAGTTATTGGTCACACATTTTCATCTGTGTGCCAGTAATGGAAATCAAGCCCTGAGTGACAGGAAGTGTGCTTTGCTCAATTAAATGGCCAACTTTGGCTCTCAGTAAACAGATGTGAGTTTCAAGTACACCTACGACAGAATAACTAGCTGGCTGCCCACTTATCTGAGGTAAGTGATTCCAGTTCCTCAGCTGCCTATTTGCTTAATAAGATGACAGATTTATGCAAGACGATTTCTGATCGGTTACTGTGGGCACTGAATTGGGAAATAGATACAAATGGGTTCAGTATGTGGCTAAGACATACTTTCTCATAGTTGACTTTTCTACAGTTCTATGCTACTGTATATATACATTCTACCTAAACTCAGTAACACTGGAAAAACTTAAGTTAGTGCCTATCTGTCCTATCTATCCTGTACCACCATACAGGTCTAATCTGCCAATAGCTAATATAGAAGCCATTTACTGGCATTCATCTATTATCCTCTTTTCTAGTTTTGATGTTCAGCATTGGAGTTTATCATGTTTGCCATAGATAGACATGGGCGTTACAGGCAACTACAAGAACTCCTAGCAGTATGTAACTTTCTGACCTCATCATGTCTATGCTAGAGAAGACAATATGGACAGAAGGCTGTGAGGGAGCATTCTGTGAGAATGGGCTATAGAAGAATGTGATGTCACCCAAAGAAGCTGCATTTTAAGCAGCAGATGTTTTTGTCTCAGCCAACCTGTGTATAGAATCACAATTAGACAGCCACTATTCTCAATTTGCATGGTTATATACTCTATATGGCCACACTTTTGTGGACACTTGACTGTGGCACATATTTGAGCTTGTTGCACACCCCATTCTTAAATCATGGCCATTAATATGTCATTGGTACTCTTTATGGGATTTATAGCCTCCACAGCTCTGGAAAGACTTTCAATATGATTTGGAAGTTTGTCCATGGAAACTTCTGCCCGTTCAGCCAAAAGAGCATTTGTGGGGTTAGGTATTGATTTTGGAGGGGTGGAACTGGCTTGCAATCAGCATTCCAATTAATTCCAAAAGTGTTTAATAGGGTTGAGGCCAGGGCTCTGTGCAGGTTACCCAAGTAAGTTTTATAGCATGTTTTTATGAATCTGGCTTGTAGGAACAGAAAAGGGCCATCTCCAAAATGTTGCCACAAAGTTGGAAGTGCAAAACTTTTTAAAATGCCTTTGTAGGCTGTAGCATTAACCGTACCCTTCAATGGGAAAAACAGAACTCAATTATTTGGAGGAATGCCCACAACAAGGGTTGTGTTGACAAATACAGGGACCATCAATAGATGCTATCACACCAACCAACAAAATACCTGACTGAGTTGTTGGCTTTATCTGGATCGCTGGCTGTAATGACCACAACCACTGATCCAATGTGCGCATCCTCAGAAACTTCGATGACCCCATTTAATGAGTAAAACTTAGGAGGTTCATCCACATCCAGCACTGACACCTTCACAATTGCCTGATCCCGAAAAGTGCCCAGATCTGAGAAGCGAGGATCCACAAACCGGTTCTGGGCTTCTAAGACCAGAGAGTGCTCTTTCTGCGTCTCAAAATCCAGAGGCTGCAAAACAAAGACAAAGTTCTAAGGGTAAACCCAACATTCCAGGACCCAATTTTGCTAATAATGTGAATAAAAATGAACGAGTCAACACAGCAAGAGAAAAAGAAATGGAAATACCAATTAGTCAGTGTATAAGTTACTTATTTGAAAATGAATGCTCTGCAAATTCCTGCAAACATTCTAGAATATGCTTATTAATGATAGCTCTGTAATTACTTTTAGATAGGAGAAGAAAGTTCTTCAGCAGGGGAATTTAAATGATGTGTGATAAATAGAATGGAGACTCACAGGCTCTGTTCTCTTGACCATATCTAAGAAAGTTAATAATGGTAATTGGGATCACATCCATTAACTTCAGTACCTAACATATTGCACAAATTAACTTAAAGAGGAAGCATAGTGGATTTTCAGGGGGCACATATTTTTAGTTATTGCAGCATCTACTTTCATCATTTCTGATGCGACTTTACCTTTGCTCTTCCATATTATTAATATTGTATTTAATGTAGAGGTTGTAGATCAACCCCTAAAGAGAGCTCTCAGTGGCACAGGGTATTTACTTTTTCTCATTATTATTATATGTTGACATAAGATATCTGCCACATAGGGAGTGCTTTGTTTTCAATGAGTCAGTTGACGCCCATCCATACGACTGCTTAAAAAAAAAAAGATTTATGAACCACAACAATGTGCTTTATAGATGTGCTTAGAGCTCTGCCAGGTTTGAGAGTCTGAAACCAGTAGAGAACTAATAAATGAATAGAGAGAGAAGTGAAAAACAAAAAATCCAAGAGGAGAGTCCCATCACGTGACCTGTCAAAGTCACATGACTGGCTTTTCGCCAATCACCGAGCTCTCACTGCTGCGTTAAGCAGAGAGATCTTTGTAAACTACTGCAGGCTCCACAATGGAGGTTGAATTTTATGAATGAGCTGTAAAGGGCCACGGTATATGGAGCCCTGTGGAGTATAACCGAGAGCGAATAGCAATATCTGCTCTCCTATACAAATTGGCCTCACACACTCACATTGTGAGAAAGAGCAGTAAGGGCCATTTACACATAGTGCGCTGTGGTAACACGTGTGGTAACATTTGCTTTACTGAAGTGCACTGCAATGCATGCAATTTCATTCATTTTGAAAACCTCCCCCAAAAAACGTATTTTCCAACACACCTACCAGCTTGCCTGCAAAACCAAGGAAAAAAAAACAAACAAAAAACAAATTACACTGTCTAACACTTTGCATAAAAACAGAGGTTTTAGTTGCACACCATTTGCAAAATATGTGGAAGCCACACTACCTTGTCAAGGCTCCTCTGTGTAGTGTGGTCCCTTAGGGCCTGTTCACATGAGATCAGGTCCTGATCAGGTCCTGATCAGAAGACGTGGAGCTGCTGATGCATTGCGTTTTTGGCCGCGTTTTGGATGCGTTCCAGCAACAACAAAAAAACTGCTGTAGTGGGGCTGTTAGTATGTTAGCTGCAGCGCAGTGCGTTTTTGAAGCGTTTTTGACGCGTTTGCGTATCCGTTCCGTTTCCAGACCTGACAAAATGTGACATGCAGTATTTTTTCTGTCGTAAGCTGAACGGACTGTGCACGTGAGAACTGGAGCCCATAAAACACATAGGGATACATTGGGATGCATTTTGAGTGCAGCAGCGTACGGAGCCGCTCAGCACACAAAACGGACTTCGTGTGAACAGGCCCTAATGCTAAATCTATGAGAGCCTCCATCTTGGAGCATGCATCGCAATGGATAAATTGAGGGCAGGTATGCCTGGAGGTAGCTTATTCCTCCTTGTCATTCTTTTTGAAATGCACATATGCGCTGCAGTGGAAAAAAACAAAAACAAATACAGCAGGAGCAATTTTACCGGTTTTAGGTCCATTCAAAATGAATGGACAGCACAAACACAGCATGTTGCAACACATGACGTATTGCAGTCCATGTGTATAACAGCGACATTATATTGTGACGTTGAGGGGGCTGGGACTGTGAATACTTCAATGCTATGTGTAATTTGTTGTAGGAAAAGAAAAGTGTGCACTATATAAATATGTATAACCAATGAATACTGGATCATCTGAACAGCATATGCTACAGACGTTTAATTCTTACAGATGGCTGTATATGTCACGCATATCCCCTGCAAAACTTGATGATCAAATTAATAGTATCAATAACGTTTGGAAACAAATTATGTTGCAAGTGTTTATTACATTCAGCCTAATATTATATGGGAGGCTGCACTTAGTTTTATAGTTTATACATGTAGAGTTAGATGCCTGAACTCTTACTTATGGGCCCATACATGTACAAAGGCTTTACTAGGATACTTGCCCACCTTTTCACACCCAACATGATCTCTACCACAAGGCTGGCAGGTAAAGGCAGAGCACAGGAGGTTATCACTTTGGCTTAGCTCATGGCAGAGAGAACACTTGGAAACTCTCCATGTGCAATGAGAACATCTGAAAGAAGTTCTCATTATCGTGCTTTAAAAAAATCCTACACTGCCTGATCTTCTCTTTGTCATTGATGTTCCTTGAATCTGGGACACGTATGATCAACCCAACTTGCATTTTAGATTCACTGGTTGCTCAAAATATTGCAGCTTTTAGAATCCAGGCCATATGAAGAAACATTACCCTGAAATAAAGCTAAAGGAATGATGTTTCCAGGAGAGTAACTACAGTATATGTGATGGGACAGCATGACATATGTAATGCAAGCTGCATCTAGGAAGCACTAGGCTATGAAGCAAAAGTTCTGTGTAAGGTTTTGATGGAGACAGACATTCCTTGATTCTAATGCCACTTCATACTTCCAAGGCAGATGTACTTTCAAAAAGTCATGTGCATTATAAGTAATAGCCTCTCCCACTAGTTGAATGCCCTTCCGAGGACTCCTCAGATGAGTACATTTCTGTGAATGTTGGATTCCTGGTCCGCTTAGTGATTCCTCCCACTGACCCCTATGCCACTATGGTGTCCTCATCTCTGTAATTGTTCCAATCAGGGCCGGCCTTAGGTCTTTAGGCGCCCTGTGCGAGAACGCTTTACAGCTCCCCTCAGTGGTGGGGGCGGACGAGGGAGCGCTGTCATATCGGATGGCCAGCGCCCAGCGGTGAGGGGGAGAGAAGCCGCCCCCAGGACGAGCTGTGTCGGCCGCACGGCGCCCTTGTTGCCATGGCGCCCTGTGCGGCCGCACTGCTCGCACACCCCTAAGACCGACCTTGATGATAGGTTTCCTTTAAAGGAAATATGTGCCGATTGAAAAAAACAGGCTGCCTACACTATCCTCCTTCTAAAAAAGGCCAAATTCCTGACGGTCTCTGGCTTCACTACTTACTGAGTTACTGGCATAAAAACAGGCATGCATACAGTAAAATCAAAGTTCAAGACTGGACACTTGATCTGCATTCTTCTTCCAAGTCAGTGATTCTATAGGCACTAAAGCTAGATAATTAGCATAACAGCCAACTAGGTACCATTTTCAGAAGCAGAGGTCAGCAATGGCAAGCTTACATATCTGTGTGAAGGAAACTGTGCCATTTGGAAGAACTTTCTAACACTGCTCTACTAACTAAGTGCAGCCGCCTGGGAACTGCTTCTTTTTAGCTTTAGCCTCAATTATTTAAGCCAGGCCAGGTCAGTGGAGCTGAAAATTAGAGCAGAGAAATGCATATAACAAGGTGAAATTGATCTTGTTGAAACATGAATTTACACTTATAAATTAGTATAGCACAAACAAACAGATATTTTATTAATTGCATTGTTCCCCTGGGTAAAAAAACATCTTCTGGGTCCAGGTATATGGATTTGTTTGGAACAAATAGACATTTTTTTAATGTATTACTGAGTAATCAACCATATAGCCTCCATTGGTGATTAATATTTTAGAGGAAAAAATTCAAATTAGAATCTCTCTGACAGGAAAGACTATATTTAAAAGTGCAGGTGGATGAAGTCTTTTGTAGATAGCGTCCTTCGCTCCACTGAGCTCAATAACTTTTGTAGTCTATTGACCGGCCGTACTGAAGAGCTCCCTAGTTGACCATCAGATATACTGTCAATATCCTCATGGATATACACTATATACACTCCCACAGGTGATTTTTCACATTAATGACCATTGACTCTGAACAGACTCTGGGGATCATTGACCTCAGTTCAATTTGACGCTGCATGTCAATTGACAATTATATGTACGGAAATGTTTTTAGAAGTGAATTTTACTGTTAAGAGGAACCAAAACAGCTGCGACAAGGGATTATATGCAAAGCTTGTGCTCCCAAATGCTCTCAAGGGAACCCAATTTCTGAAAAACCCCAACCACTAGATAACCTTAGGACAGTGGAACCCATCATGGCCATATCTCTTACTGTACTTTATTTCCTTTCCCTTCAAATGTCATTCATTATCATAGAGACCCCCAAATACTTGTGGATTGATGAGGAGTGCTTCCAGGGCCATTGGACAGTAGCTGTGCATCACTTTCTGTCCCCTATAGGGCTTTGGTTTGAGTAAGTGCCTGCCTGGATAATTTGTAGCTCTTCGAATAAGATCATTTGCAGTTCTTACAATAACTTATGTCTGGATCCAAATTTGAAAATATATAGATGAGGCAAGTTTTAAACTAAAGTCAACATGGTAAAGGGTGAAACCTTGGATGCGTCTAATGCGGCTTGACACTGTTGTGTTATACCATTTTTCAATGCATATATATCTAAAAGGTCTATCTAGTGTTAGTAAATACCCAATACATCCTTTTGTCTGTTCTTTTAGCTACAGTCCTATATTTTTTTTTAATTGATTTCTTGTGCCTGCAGAGTACAAAATAACTTGGTCATTATCTGCATTTAGTTCTCTGTAAGTATGCCTTAGAGAGCAGTATGGCCGCTTTGGGTCGTAGTAATACAAAATGCCCATGTTATTTATAGATAACTGTTCGGAGGAAACAACACTATAATCGTTGTGAAAAGTTACAATATACAATTAAATCTAATTTAAAGCTCTACACAACAATTAGTGCAAGTCTGTGTTCATGAAATATACATTTATTTTTTAATCCTATTGTGCTTGAGTCTGTCTTGGTATCATTCTCCGCTAATCTCTGAACAGTAGCACTCTTAAAATGAGAGTAAGGCCCCAGCACTCTTAGCCAGCCTGGTTCTGTTACAATGCACACATTCTGACATGCTGACTGTAAAAGAGGTTTGAATAACATGTGTATATACATGTAAAGTTCCAGAACTGAAGACCCTTTAGGATGAAGATGGTATAGTTGGGCAGCAACATTTGCAAAACGTACAGCTAATTTGCCATTCAGGAATCCTTTAAAAGAAACCAGTATTTGTCATTTGTTGCCAGAAAACAATAGGCTGTACCATGCAGTTATACCATGCTCATGATAAATGTTGGGGAGCACTGCAATCACATGTATGTTCCTGTTCTTTCACATGCCATCCATACACATAAACATACAATCATCTGTAATGATCTTCTCAATGAAAATATTGTCACTTTTAGATATTGTATGGAATAAATGGGCAGTGAAATTAGTCCTTTTCTTTGAACAGGAAAGATGGTCCTGACTGAACAAAAAAAAACAAAAACTATTGAATTGACCAACTTTATCTTTTACTTTGATCAAAAGATCATCAAAAAAGATCAAACCTAAGTATTTGTATTGTTACATGTATGGCCAGAATAATGGGGGATACAGGAGTGTTCCTGGAACTAGTTTTGGGCAGTGTACATACCGTGTTTCCCCAAAAATAAGACACTGTTGAGCTCAAAAAAACACACTAGGTCTTATTTTCGGGGTAGGTCTTATTTTTTTTATAAGTATTGTACAACAATCCAAAATTAATGCAAATCCAAATTAAATAATCCAAAATGGCATAGTTAAGAATAGGGTGATCAGGGCAATCAGGGGTGCCTTTCCAAGAGCAATTTGATAACCAATTGCTGGCCAGAATGAGCGAAGCGTGCTTTCACTATGGATTCCTCACAGGTGGAGTGCATTTGGTATCACTCCGCCTGTTACAGGAGCCGGCGCTGTAGAGGAAGCATCGGCTTATGCAGCTCTGCTCCCCCCGCTGCCGCCTTGCTTCCTCTAGCACTGGCTTAGTTGGCACTGCTGATTCTCTCCCTCGGCTCTTCATGTTTCCTTTTATGCCGCCACCGACCCTGGGAAAGGTCACAACTAGGTCTTATTTTCGGGGTAGGCCTTATACTTTAGCAAGTCCCAAAAATAGTACTAGGTCTTATTATCGGGGTAGGTCTTATTTTCGGGGAAACAGGGTATGTGTCCCCTGCACTCCTTACAGCGTTCACAACCTTTCCATAAGGCTGGGTTCACAGCTAGGCGTATTACGCATGCACGTCTGTCGCGCGACCGTCGCACGATTCCGAAGGCTACTTGGCTGTATCCCAATCGAAAACGCCCTCCAAAACGGCCCAAAGAAGTACATGTACTTGTTTGGGCGTCAGCCGTTTTGTAGGGCGTTCAGACGGGCGGAAATACGGAAAGGTGTGAACCATACCCATAGAAAACAATGGGATTTTCATGGTTGTACGTTTTGTAGAGCGTTCATAGAGCGTTGAACGCCCGACAAAACGGAAAGGTGTGAACGGGGCCTAAAAGTGGTGCTCGCAGTGATGATCACGGAAGGCGCTGTGTACGTCAAACTTGTATAGATGGAAGATCACCAGGACTCAAATCCTTGTGTACATTTATTGTGAAACAGCGTCACATATATCCAAAAGCCAATGTTTCGGGGGCCATGCACCAGCATTCTGTCCATTTTAAAATGGAGTATGGATGGAAGATCACAAGCACTCAAGATTCTGTCAAATCCTTGTGTACATTTATTGGGGTCCCTTCATCGGGGCGACACAGTGACAAAAGAACCCAAAAAACAAAAGAAAACCTTTTTGTTTTGTCACTATGTCGCCCTGATGAAGGGACCCCAATAAATGTACAGAAGGATTTGACAAAATCTTCTGAGTGCTGGTGATCTTCCATCCATACTAGTGGGCAGGGCATTTTTAAATGGACATAAGAGTCTTGGAGAAAGTTCAAAGGGGGTAACTAACTATACAAAAGGTTTTGTGTCACTTGACGTTTATCTAAAGCCTATACTTTATTTTTGCAGTTTTGGATAAAGCGCGCAAGTGTTAAACTCCTGTCAGGTTTTTATCACCGTCTATGTACTCACCATCTGAAATTGTTCTGGTGACTATTCTCAGCATTTTGATCGTTGTCTGAGCTACTGGGAGATTTATCCTCTCTATTTGTCCTGGAACAGGAATAAAGATGTCTGTTCCCATGACAGCTAATGAGGCATTCCCCCCCTCCCTTTGGAGAGATTTCCAGTAACTTCCTTCTTGTTGAGTCTTCAGGATAGGAAGTGAAGGGAAATCTTTAAATAGGATACAAACAGCAAAAAATTTGGGCAAACTCACCAGGGGGGAGGAGTCCGGTGACGTCGATGCCCGTGACGTCACCGGATCTCCGACGGGACTGCCGGAAGTCGGCGGAGAGGTGAGTCTTTTCATTTTCGATCAAAAGAATTTTAATCAATCAAAAAGTTTAAAGATTAATCGAGGAATTAACCGTTAATTTCCCCAGCCCTAATCAAAATACACTAAAACTTAAATTTCTAAAAAAATAATCCATTCTTCAGCCTCCTCCTTCAAAGCATACTGTCTAATTATAGGTGTATTCCTATTTGTGTAAAGACAGGAGCCTTTAAGAGTTAATCTGTTGCTGTATACCTGGGTGGTTTAGTCCAATATTTGTTACTGTTTATGCCACATTACCACAGCTCTGTGTATTTCATCTTCCGCTTTCATCTCTCTAAACCATACCTGAAGAACGCTGAGGATGGCCTCCTGGGTGACTGCATCAGCTGTAACGCTGAACAATGCTGCCATCTCTTGTTGTTGAATCTGATAAAACATGTCTGTGTTCTCTCCCACATCAGCATCTTCAGCTTTCAGTCGTCCAATCACCGAGCCCGGGGGAGCAGTCTCCAGCACGCTGAACCGGTATAGCTCTGCAAAGTGGAGAGAAGGTCTGTAACATATTAATGTCCCCTTTGATCTCATTTCTTTTTTATCCCATTCCTTTTTTAGAGATTTATGACTCGGATGCTCTGTCCCCACTAATGAGTCTTCATACGGTTAAGGATAGGCTACCTGAAATTTCTCATGAATGTCCATTATTTCCTAACATGATTGTTCTTGGAAAAAAATGCATGGACTCGACTATGACTGCCAGCTCCATATGATAAACTGAATCTATTGTAAGAACATTATGTGGACATCTTTGCAACACTTCTGTCACTGAAGGTGCCTAAGAAAAGCAGCAGAATGCTGAATTGTGAATAGACAAAGTAGTAGTTCAAATGTACAAGCCACATCTGAACAGTTCAAGCTGAGCATATGATAAAAAATACATAGCCCGTGGTTACCTTCAGTGAGAACTGTATGTAAAAAGTATCTGCAAATCTAGAGATCTAGGCAGGTGAAGCTATATCCAAATTTCAACTTTCAACTTTTCCTGTGTAATCTGAGAATATCCAACCCACTCCTGAGCCTCCATAGTAGTCAATGAAGCCACTCATCTCATTAAAGGACCAATAAAGAAGCCCAGGAAGTAAGAGAGGGCAAATCTGACTTTTACAGGATCTGCATATTTATTTATTTCCTGTACGTATAAATGTGGCCAGGTAATGGACATTCAACTATTTACATATTCTAAGTCCTCACTGACCCTTGTAGCTGCATGCACTGTGGATCAATTCATCTATAAAGTTCACAGCAGGAGAACTAATGTTTTTCCCTCTCTAGCTCATCTCCCCCGGTTCCTCCTCCCCATCAGTGAGTTAGCAGCCTTTCTTCCATTTTAATTATTGTGGAGAAAAAAGTGTTCTGGGAGGAGTAAACCTATCACCTGACCTAATATGCAGAGAACACACTGCAGTGCATCACAGGCTCCACAATGTGCTCATCATTTTTTAAACAAAGGCATGGCTGCTGGCGTGTGTGCCCGCCACCGTGCTCAAGCGCTAATCATGCCGCATCACAATGTTTCTTTTTTCTGTTAGAACTTTATTGAAATGTCACAAGTGACATTTCATTAAGTTCTGTGGTCACAGAACGGTGCGATGAGGTTGTACCGTGTCACTCTGCGCTGAAAAAAAAGTACTGCATGCCATACTTTTTTTCAGCACACACCGCAACATGGTGGTGTGAACTGCGCCCACCTTGAACAAAGAAAGTTGCCTTGTCTTGCATTGCGGCTGCACTGGAAAAAACGACCAGCACAGCTCCAACGCACTGGGTAGGAATTGGCCCTTAAGCATTTTCATCGATGTTGTGTGGAGTGAGGAGAGGTTTTTATAAATGTTCCTCTTAGTGAAGTACTTTAAACAGCTGGTGCAGAGCCTAGCCAAGATCCTTCAGGATATTACTGTGATTAGTAAAATTCAGAAAACTTGGAGGCTGTGTTGCCTGTTCTCTACTTCCTTATCCCCAACACTAAACTGCATGCCTCCTCTTTATTAGTTCTTTATATTGCTTGCTTTTATTCTAAACTGCAGCATAAAGTCTATATTTATAATGTAAGTTACTTTCAGTGTAATGTTTGCCTAGCATAACCTCTGTTGGAAACTTTGACTGTTAAATTGAGCTTACAATAATTGATTTCCGAGAAATTGCTAGTACTAATATGAACAAAATGACAGACGTCTGATATTGGTAAGGCTAAAGTGTCTTTTTTTAATCTATTATGCAGCTGACTCTCATTATAGTACCTAAAAGGTAATTGATAAAACTGTAGCAGTGAAATTAATTTTGACATATTTAGTGCACACCATATCCCATTTCAACCTAAATACAAGGGTACTTAGCTCAACTGTACCATCGCAAAACCTATATATTATGCTAATTACCTCATCCATATAGGTTTAAAAAAAGACAGTTCAAATTACTCAATTGTGTAGGTAGCCAGAAACTCTTCTCAAAAGGTATTTCTAATTTTTGACTTGAGTGGGCCTTGGATCAAACTCCCATCCCATTCCAGAGTTTGCCTTTTCAGCTGAGCCTGTGTATTCTCCATATATTCTAATGCAGATGCCACTAGACGGTGATATGTAATGTATCTTCCATTAGACTGTATTCAAAATGTACAGGCCAGAGCCAAGTAACTGAACTGAAAACTAAAATCAGCCTGAAACAGACAAGAGTGCAGGGGGATCTTCAGGCTGCTAGAAAGAGAAGAACATTTTTTTGGGGGGGAGCCAAATCCTGCTCTTCTGACTTTTGATCATGTGGTCTCTGCTATAGTGGGACTATGTTAAGACTAGATGATCCCCCAATGAGCAGTGATCACATATACATTTACCTGGGCTTTAGGTTATATGATTGGGCCAAAGGGAACCTGGAGCGATGTTTTCTTTTGTAAGGGTAACTATGTGAGCCCTTCTAATGCTGTTTACTTATATATCCTAGGAAAAAAGGCTGCCAACATCACTTTAAGGGGTAAAAATATCACTTATGAAATTGGGACCAACTTCCTCCCCTCTCCTCCCCAAATCCATATATACAGTCGACTACTGATCTCTAGCTAGAGACCTTCTCCAATATCTGTGGCTTATGCTGGCTACAGCGGTTCTGTAGCCCTCTTCACTACAACTACAACTTATCAGCCTTGTGGTGCTCTTAGGCAGGACTTTTACTTTTAAATATTTAAAATGGCTAATAGATTGCTTAAATGGTTAATGTGAGACATAGATAAAATGAATAGGAAAAGCCTCCATACTTAACACGTAACAGCAATTGTGAATAGAGACTTGCAGAATGCTTTTTGTGTCTCTAAGTAATTGGTTTGTCTTCAACCACAGAGCTGAATATGTTATGTTAAAAATGGCATACAACTATTATTAGAAAATGAGTTTTCTTCAGTACAACCTCTAGCTCAACCATGCTGTATTTTCTATGGTAACTACAAACTTGCAAAGGCTTCTACTTGAAGTAGATTCAAACTTAAAAACCTAGATTCGGTCTACAACTTACTCTGGGGGAATCTTGGCGGGTTGTCATTCACATCTGTGATCACTATAGTGACTGTTGTTGACCCGGAAAGTCCTCCCAGTTGACCAGCCATATCTGTGGCCTGGATCACAACATCATAGCGGTCCTGAGACTCTCTATCAAGGTCTGACACTGCTGTGCGGATCACACCTAATAGAAGATAAAGGAATGATCAAGTATAAAGATGAAGGTTAGTTTTACAGATCCGCTTCCCAGCAGTGATGACCGAATCAGGAGAATTGTCCATTGATCAGTTTTTGATTTGCTTGAGTATTTCCATATTTACTGTAAACACTTGTGAGTTTTATTGATTTAATCTACTTGATATTAATGTTATCTTTCAATGCATTGCTGTTGAATGCTCCCAATTATGCTGCTGAAGATAATAGACAGAAATGGAGCGGCTCAACTCTCACACATCGTTTCCCGCTAATGGGACCTCAGTGCCAGATGAGGCTTCTGCCTAAGCCTTAATTCCAAGAGTTAATAGATAACGGGCACTCAAAACGGTATCAGTCCAGTCATGTCAATTTATCCCCAAAAGGGCAAAACAGTCAATAACAAACTCTGACGTGTTTCCGCCCCAGAACTGAGCTTCAGTCATAGCTTTGACTAGGGCTCAGTTCTGGGGCTGAAACGCATCAATAATTTGTTATTGAATAGTTTTATGTCTTTTTGGGAATACATTGATATTACTGGACTGATACTGTTTCGAGTGCTGGTTTTCTATTGACTCTGTGCTTCTGAAGAAGCAGGAATCTATATCCGAGAGATGCATAGAGAAGGACCTCTCCATTCCTTCGCACGTGGTTTACCAGCAAATGGGTGGTGGATGGTGATAATAAATGATTGGAGGCTCTGTTAAATCAAACACAGCCTCCAATTATTTTTAATGTTTACATGAAATAAAAATAATTTTTAGAATTAAAATTTGATTGTCTCATGGTACCTAAAAAGTCAGCTTTTCTATATATTTTTATGCTATGACTTATTTGGATGTAGTACCCTAGTATTTGAACCCACAATTATCACTTTAAATTAAATACATCTACATAATAAGGATATATAAAAATAATTATCTCCAAATACATCTACATGTTAAATAATAAAGTGCACCTATCTATAAGAAATAATGGGGCTGCCATTGCTGACTCCACTCATGAAAATACGAGTTGCCTGCCTATGTGTCCTATACGTCTGAGACATATGAAAAAAGTAAAGTACATATAAACCCAATCATTAAAATCTCATATAATGAGATGATATGTTTTATTTGTTAATGTAATTTCTAAAATCATTTTCAATATTTTTAAATCTGCAACTGTCAATAAAATAATACCCGGTGATTCTGCCAATAAGGTCCCGTTATAGGGTGACAACGCTCTATCCCTCTCTCCCAACTGTGTACGAATAAAATGTATACCAGTTCTACCCTGCTAGCCCTTGCTTTGCTTAGGGGTGCATTATCATACAGAATAGTTACAATTCATCCCCAAATCCAGTACCAAAGCCAGAAATCCAGCACTCGAATCCATGATCCAAATGAAGACAGCAGCATACAAAGGACATGATCTGCTTACACATTTCAGCTGCAAGCAGAAGTCTTGATCATCAAACCCTGTCTCCCAATTCTGCTCCTATGTTGTCACCCTGTCACAGGGCTTCTTATTCAGACTACAAATGTCCATTTCAACACACAGTAGCCAGGTATTGTATACTGTTTTATTTTTATCTAAAGTGTATGTAGACACGAACAACAAAAATCCTTTATTTGTTCCTTTTCGCCTTTTAAATATATACCACTGAAAATATTTTGTTACATCTGTTCGATAAGTGCACAAAAATACCTGCTGGTCTTGTCAGAAATTCATAGTTGTTCTGTGCCTTATGTACATCTTTTGTGTTATCTCAAGTAGAGTAATTAGCTCTCCTAGTTATTATCTTGGGACTACATAGTAATAGTATTTATGTTGTAGAGATGAGGAGAGTGAGAGAGTTTGAGTAGTTAAGCAAATTAAAACTAGGCAGGGCAGACATCACTCGGCCCATTCACACCACATCCAGATCATCTCCAGACCAGATTGTTTCCGGACCCAAAATGCATCCTAATGTATCCCTGTGCTATTTCTGACCTCTGTTCACACCAGCGCAGTTCGTTCCAGACCAGAGCAGAAAAATACTGCATGTCTCATTTTGTCTGGCCAGGAATACACTGGAACTGCGGGCAGGTTCACACCATTTTCTGGACCAGATCTGGCCCGGAAAATGGTGTGAACCTGCCGAGTCCACAAAAATGCCATGTTGACATTGGAGCTGAGTGCATTTCTGGCAGATCAACAGATATTTTTCTGTAGTTGCAGGGACTTTAAAGTGTATTTCACTTTTGCAGTCAAATTGTGATAACTACTTTATATTTGTTACATGTTCTCATCACATTGCATAAGTTAAAAAAAAAACAGGGTTATTCACTAAAGAGTGAATAGTTTGGAGAAGGCAGGAGAAGGGCGAGGAGTTTGTCCTAACAAAGGTTTTAAGACTTAGAAGCATTGTATGGTAATGAGAAGATCAGTCTGTCCATCAGTTTTACCCTCTACTTTCACTCCCAAACTGCTCAGAGTAGCCTGGAATCTGCACAAAGACCTTCGCCAAAAACATCTAAAAGGTAAGAAATGTTTTTTTTTTAAATTCTTTTTTAGTATGTGGTGTGAACAGGAACATAGAACAAACATATAGAGGGGTTTTCACACATTTGACTGCAAAAGTGGAAATACATATTAAAGGGATAAAACATTGGGAAATGTGAATTATAATTTATTGCATAAGTATTTTTATTTCACCCTGAGATACACTTTATTGGCAATTGTTTATGATACACAGCACTTTCTCAAATGTGACTGAGTTAGGGTTTACATTTACTTAAAGTGAACCTGTCTTTATATAAATACTGTATGGGGGCTGCTACTGTTGGTATCCTTCTAAAAATGTTAGTCTCTTGCTTGTGTTTGGCTTTTATTTTTCTGAGTAAATAATCTCTTTGTGTGAGGAATTCAGCAGCTAGTACTTTTTTTTGTAGAATCCTCTTATCTCACATGCAGATATTTTACTTCTGAATACAATTTTTATCATCTTAACCGAGTACATTTTTTCACCTCAGGCATTATTCTAAATCCTGAGCCACAGTGTGTTTTAGCCCTTGAAAACATTGGCTTTTGGACTTTGCATCCCTGTGATGACATAAGTGCTTTTGGACTTATTGGACTTGGTGTTTTTTTTCACCCACTTCACGTGTTAGTTTTCTGAGATAATATCGGAGTTATGTGGTTGGTTTAGATGCAAATAGCGCTTAGCTTAGAATTCCCATTTAATACACTGTTAATGTCATTTGTATTTTATGTCAAACAACATACAGTATTAAAGGAATATCAAACAGATCAAACCAATATACATTGCCCAGCAAAGTGTTTCTTTACATTTTTGGCCAAGTACTTACAGTCATCATGTTTACAAACAGCTCCAATTCTCTCAGCTTGGCTTTCTTGAACTACCTGTCCAGTACAAGATCACAAGAGACAAAGCAGACTCCAACAACTGTTCAACTGCTAGCCTGGAGTAGGGGGACCAGTGGAGTGGTTTGCCCTGCTGTGCCTGTATGTTTGTGGAGATACACACAGCTTACCATCACACACAAGAATGGCTACATAGGACCCTGCAAGGCAAAGGAGCCACCCTAAAACAGGATATCAGGACCAGTGGCGGAACAATCACCATAGCGACCCAAGCGGCCGCTATGGGGCCCGGGGGACACAGGGGGGCCTAGCCAGGACATCCACCTGATGCTATGTGGGCCGCCTGGGTCGCTGCGGCATCTCAGGCTGCTGGCTGTCACTGGAAGCTGTGAGAAGGAAGGGGTCGCTATTCACATCACTGACAACCTGTCAGTGATGTGTGCAGCGGCACGCTCCTCCTCAAAGCCGCTGCTTAGTCGTTGACAACCAGCGGCTGCGGAGGAGGTGGCTGGGCATGTCGTTGGCTGCGATGAAGGAGGCGGGGGCCCAGCGATGGAGGAGATGGGGCCCGGCGATGGAGGAGGCGGGCCCAGTGACGGAGGAGGTGGGGCCCAGTGACGGAGGAGGTGGGGCCCACCAGCGACTACGGAGGAGGAGGAGGTGGACAGGGGATCGGGGCTGACAGGTAAGAGGGTTTGACCAGCCCACCTGAGACCCTACAGAGCCCACCATAGAGAGTCTATCGTGGGCTCTGCAGGGACACTCTCAGGTGGGCTGTTTGGGTTATCAGGTGGGCTTAACTAGAAATTACAGTGCCCCTTACAAGATTTTGCTATGGGGCCCTTTGATTTCTAGTTACACCCCTGATCAGGACCAATGCTCAAGGGCCAGATGATTCTGCAGGAAATGTTTAAACATCTGTAATTTTATCAGCATTTAAAATTGCTTAAAACATTTTGACTTTAATATCACTTTAAAAACACATTCACAAAGGGGGTCACAGGGGGTCCAGCTCAATCATATGCAGGTAGCAAAAGCCTCTGGTTAATACATCTGGATGTTTATATAATTTAGTTAGTACAATTGCTATAGAAGAAATTGCTATTCTGTATCACTAGATGTATGGCCTTTGAAATGGAAATTAGAGAAGAGAGAGGAATTTAAAATATATCTAAACCTAAGAACAAAAATTGAATATATTGCCTTAGATGTGGTGGCTGCATCAGGTCTCTTTTTTTTTTTGAAAGCTAGATATCTTTTCTGCAAGTACAGCATATACCTCCAGTAACCTCCTTTGTACAGAACTGAAGACTGAAACAAAGTTATCAGCCTTCCCAGTTCTCTCTGTGAGCAGAAGAGAAGGAGACATGACCCTGTGTGAGACATGACACTGTATGAGACATCACACAGTCACGCTACGCGGCAGGGGCAGAGCAACATTTTTCGATGAGGATCGCATTGTAAACAGAACAGTGCCATGTGTCTATCTTTTGCAGGCTCAAGGGACAGATGCTTTGGTCCCCACAACAATGACTGGGCCTGGTGCAACTGGCCCTTTGCCCTGCTTTAAGGACGCAGGGGCGTCCCGAGGCCGGGTGTCTATCTTTTGCAGGCTATAGGGACAGATGCTTTGGTCCTCACAACAATGACTGGGCCTGGGGTAACTGGCCCTTTGCTCCGCTTTAAGGGCACGCGGTCATTGACGCCTGCCGGCGGGACGTTCACCCGGCGGGATGAGGTATGGCGCCAGGTCCCCTCACCTCTCCTGACACTGCCCGACCTTTTAGAGGGGGTGATACCAAAATGACTGACACCAAAATGACTGTCAGTCATTTTGGTGTCACCCCTCCAATGATGTCACCTGGGTGCAGGCCGCACCCCCCGCACTCCTCTTGTGACGCCACTGTAAGGATAGTTCTGCTTTTAGATCCGGCTGTCCATAGACTAACATTGCACTGCACAGCCATGTGAAATGGGACTAAAGCAGCATTTAAGGGCAAGTAATCTGCTTTCTATACAATTTTAGTTCTTGGGTTTGTTACCCTTTAATGGCTCATAGATTCAGCCCTACAAAAAAACTAGTGAATACTTTGTGAGCCGGACAATTATTCTAATGGAAAACAACTCATCAATTTCCAAAGCAAAAAAAAAATCTCTGTTTGCTGCACACGTCTTGTCTGTGTGCCAACATACTCCGGCACTTGTCAGATTTACACATGTACTGTCGTAAGCAACGCACGAGTGATGTGACTGAAATTGCTTATGTTTGCACCTGGAATGTGTAATTAAGGACTGGCAGGTTGTTGTATTGAGCCGTGATGCAGGTTTTATAATGTTAGTGCTGACTTATGAATTTTCTACCATCTCCAATAAACATTCGTGACAGCTACCTATTGTTGATTGAAGGACATCAATAACTGGCAAGCGTTGTGTAGTAGTGACGATGCTGTAGGGAAGAAGTTTCAAGGAAGCCTGTGCTGAGAGAAATGCAGAGGCTGCCATCGCTGACTTCCTTAAACAAAATGCTAGTCACCTGGCGGTCATTATTATTATAATTATTATTATACAGAATTTATTTAGCTCAGCACTTTACAAAATGAAAGGAGACAGTACCGTTACAATGCAATTCAATGCAGGAGAGTTAGGAGAGCTTACAATCTAGTAGGAGGGACAAGTGATACAAAATGCATTAATTGTGAGTGATGAGCTGATAAAATAAACGTACACATATTATGTGGAGGAGCGATATCCTTTCCTGAATAAGTGAGTTTCTAGGGATCGCGTAAAGGTGGATAGAGTAGGCGATAAGTGGACAGATTTGGGTAGGGAGTTTGAGAGAGTGGGAAACGCTCTGGGGAAGTCCTGCAAGGGAGCATGGCATGAGGGACCTAGAGAGCAGGAAGTCTTGAGAGGAGCGGAGAGGGCAGTTTGGGTGATAATGCTGATCCAAAGGCTTCAATACTTGAAGTCATTAAACAGGAACAAGTACAAGGATGGTAAAAGTCAAAATGAAGTCAGAACTCCTGACCTTCATGCTTGTTCTGGGTCAGTGAATCAAAGTACTAGATCAGCATGACATTCAGGCCACCAGGATTTTCATAAGGAGAGGTCAGCCATTGCAGCCTCCATACTTTGCTACTGCGTCCCCTTGTGGTCACTGGTTTCATTCAACAAGGCAAGGCAAAGCACATTATGGATATGTTACATACAGTGATCCATGATAAGTAGTGGTCAAGGGGGAGGGGTGGTGTCACTTGTTGCCGGGAGCTCAGTAGGACGATGGCAAGAGTGTCCCAGGTTGCTATGAGCAGGGTGGAGAGATGTGTATGGCCCTGGAAAATACCATAAAGTAACTCGCACTTCGTTTGTAGATAGCAGTCAATCTCCTTTATTGACTGAACATAATGTCGTCAGAAAGCAAATGTATATGTGTATGGCCCTGGGACACTCTGGCCGGAAAGGGGGTGGTAGGCAAACTGCAAACATTGTGTGGCAGAGAGGCCATGAGGCCATGCCGCTCTGTCTGCCTGGCAAACGGCTTGCAAATTATTTATAAAAAAGTGGAGAGCCACTGGTACTTGCAGCAGACAGGTATGGTTGACCAGGACTCACCCGTCTTGCTGTCCACAGTGAAGTGCTTCTCCCCTTCCAGGACACTATACACAACTCTTGCACTGCTTCCATAAGCTGGGTCATCCGCATCCCATGCTGATACAGCCATCACAGACGTACCTGTACAAAGAAAAGATAAAAAGCTCTAAAACATTTACCCACCTCACCTTGGCCATCTCATTCCGTCAAAAAGACTCACCCACAGGGGACAACTCAGGGACACTTCCAATGTAGGGTGACTGCAGGAATCGGGGTTCACTGTCATTAATATCCTGCACCTTAATGATGAATTCAGACTCTGGTTCCAGCAGTCTGTCTGTGTGTCTGTCCCTGGCCTGGGCGCGCAATGTGTAAAAGGTCTTGTGCTCCCGATCCAAGCGCTCAGTGGCATGGATGTCTCCAGTGAGTTCATTGATGATAAAGATGGATCCAGCACCCTCTCCAGAAATTGTGTATTTGATGGAGCCATCACCTTCATCTGAATCCGAATGTATCTGAGGGAGTGAGAGAGAGAGAGGTTACTTTCACTGCTTGTATACCTCCCCCCAAAAAAGTATGTACACTACTAAGGAAAGGAAGGAAATGAGGACATAACTAAAGTCTTGAGGGCCCATTGACACTATTGCAAAAATATTATTGAAATCTTCCAATGTGCACACTAGTTTTGGTAACCCTGCTGATCACCATGGACTTCCCTCAATATGGAGGGATTTCTTCTCACTTCCTGTTGGGTCTGTCAGACAGGAAGCAAAGGAAAATCTTAACAATGCAGCACAGTTGGCAAAAAAAAAAAAATGCTGACAGGGGTTATACCTTCCCTTAGAAAAAAAGTTTTGTCTTCAGCTCCACTACAATACATAAATCATGTGAATATGGTTCAGGACTCAGGAGGGCAGTATTTCCAGAATGAACCTTAGATCAAGAACACGGGAACATGACCTCTAGAGGTGGAAAGTTTAATACTACCCTTAGAAAGTATTATTTTACAGAAAGAGTAGTTGATGCTGAGAGCAGACGTCCAGCAGAGATAGTGAGTCAACGGTAAGTTGATTCAAGCATGACCGTGATAAACATAGGACAAAATTTAGACAAAAATATACTGATATTGTCCTGGAAATACTTTGCTAGGTAATGTATATTTGTTTGATCTGGATTCATTATTGAAAAAAAAAGTTTGCAAGTTCAATACTACTTTAGGGTAACACTTTACAGATAGTTAGGGCCATTATTTATTGGGTTTTAGCATTTACATGAAGAGGCTGATTAATATTGATTTTACTGTAATTACAACTGTGTTCCAGAGTCAAAAGTGGAAAATTAAAGGAAACTTGTCATGACAGAAGTATAGGGGCTGCATTTGTTAATCTCTTTCTCAAAATACTAGTTGCCTGGCTGATGTCATCAATAGTTTATATGGTTCTTGAGTCACTGAACCAGAAATGTGTGCGGATCAGAAAAGTCCCAATCTGCATACATGCGTTAGGTCAGTTGCTCAAAATTTTGAAGCTTGACAACCAGGCATTCTCAGGAGAAGCGATCAATAATGGCAGACACCATATTTTTGCTTTAAGGCAGGGGTGGACAAATCCGGCGCTCCAGTTGTGCTTTAAGTACAAATCCCAAAATGCCTCTGCGAGTCATGCCTGGAACTGTCAGTGGTGCAGTGCCTCATGGGACATTTACACTTACACTTTAGGTGTAATTTGGTATTCCTGCATCAGGAACGTTTACTGCAGCAGGAATCCCAAATCTGCCATTTACAAGCAGCAGCAGCTGTTACCCATTAGACATGTAAGCTGCGGAAATATTTGGTTTGGTCCGGATATATTAGTTATTTTGGGATTCGGATCCGAAATCTGAATTTTCATTAGTTAAGATGATTTTATGAATTTTCGTTGTGAATACCACAGAAAACCATATACAGATATTAATACTAAAGCTGAAGCTCCCAGACCCGAATGGCATTCGGGATCCGAATTTCTGAATTGCATTCGGGAGCTCCAGAATGCCATTCGGGTCTGGGAGCCATATACATACTGTATATTGCTAATCCTGATTAGCCCGTGTGAAAGGGGCCTTACTCTCAAGCACAAAAGCTTGGGGCAAACATCGTTGTCCTGCAATTATTCTCTAAGAGAGACCCACAAAGCCAACTTGGAGGGGTCTTTATATAAGTGCACCTGTCATGGGTGAAACTTGAGTGCTACCCTTGCTAAGGTCTCTTTCTCAAAATACTAATTGCCTGGCTGTCATGCCAATCCTTTATTACTATGAGTCACTCTGGTTAATTTACTAAAGCACATTCTTTTATAAAGGTACATTTTTACTTTGCATAGGAATTTTCACTTAGCTTAGCAAATGTATTGAAACTGTGCTGCTTTCACCCATCTCAACTGGCTTTGTGTTTGGGGACGTGTTAGCGTGGCTGCAGTGCCATTGCATGAAGGGGGCAGTTTAGATAGCTCTGGAACGCGCCACAATTGGTTTGAATGGGCCCTTAGCCAAACAGCCAGTCAATGAGCCTTTTCAGCAGGAGGTCAGCAATTACAGCCCCACAATTTACTCATGACAGGTGTATTTTATGGCGAATAGAGATTTTTCTTTATATTTAATTATTATTTAGTCTAAAACAAAACAATAATCCTTTTCAAAGTTTCTTGGCTGGGACCATATTTAACTGGCACCATATTAACAAAAATACTGTAAAAATGAAACCAGGCGGATGGCACCTGAATTACTCATAGTCTGGGCATATGTTTTTTTTAATCTGTCTTGTCCTGCTCATTTGTTGGCAGTTCTTCCTTACTGCCAGCGACATTCTCTGCTCAGTAGAAAGAACGGATACAGATCCAGTAAGGGAAGAAGCATCTGCCAAAACAGCTTGGCTTTAGGGGATGAAAGTTGTGTTTAGAGCTTATATATAACTTAATGCACAAAGTGAAGACATTTATTGGAATCCTCACACATGTAAAAATGAAGAATGAGGCTTCTAGGAGTTTCACCAGTTTTATTGTTTGCATGCGGAGAGTTGTAATGCTGATGTCTCTCCAAAAATGAGGTATCACTGTTTGGCAGGAATAACATCTGTAAGACTGAAATGTTCTGAACTAGCGATTATGTAAAACGTAGAAGTGCACTGCTGCTTAGAGGATTACGCTGCCTTGCTTATACAGTAAACTGCCGGTTATCCAGCACCCATATGGAACGGTAGGTGCTGGATAACTGTAGTTTCAGGTAGCTTGAGAGTTAATAGTAACTCTCAAGCAACCCCCACACATGGCGCCATTCACCTGCCAGCTAGCTTGGGTCTAAGCTTGTCCTATTTCGTGTCATCTGGGCTCTCATTGGTATATCATGGACCAGTGGATTGGTAGCTTTGTGTTGATTACTAATTGGTTGATTGCCACATGAACTCCACACAGTATATATGTTTGGGCCTTTCTATAGCATACTAGCTCTGAGGAAGGGGGACGCCAGTTGGTCTTCTCTGGAACCCGCTCTGTATTCCCATTGCTCATTCCGCCATACCTCTATGTGAGTAGTTTTTATTACCTTTTAATACTTCATCTAATAAACCTTAATACACTAGGAGGGGGCGCTGTTTGTTTTATTTTGTTTTACCTGCCTTGCTGTGTGACAGAATTGATAAATGTCCCCTACTGTGTCCCCTCAATAAATTTCTTGATAATCCAGGGATCATAAAGGGATATACTATATATATTGCAGAGTCAATAGCTACAGACCTCCAAACTTCATGCAGCTGAGCAGCTGCATCCAAGCCTTACATCACCAAGTGCAATGCAAAGCGTCGGATGCAGTGGCGTAAAGCACGCCACCACTGGACTCTAGAGAAGTGGAGACGTGTTTTTTGGAGTGACGAATCACGCTTCTCTGTCTGGCAATCCGATGGCTGTGTCTGGGTTTGGCGGTTGCCAGGAGAATGGTACTTGCCTGACTTCATTGTGCCAAGTGTAAAGTTTGGTGGAGGGGGCATTAGGGTGTGGGGTTGTTTTTCAGGGGTTGGGCTTGGTCCCTCTGTTCCAGTGAAGGGAACTCTTAAGGCATCAGCATACCAAGACATTTTGGACAATTTCATGCTCCCAACGTTGTGGGAACAGTTTGGGGATGGCCCCTTCCTGTTCCAACATGATAGCGCACCAGTGCACAAAGCAAGGTCCATAAAGACATGGATGATTGAGTTTGGGGTGGAGGAACTTGACTGGCATGCTCAGAGTCCTAACCTCAACCTGATAGAACACCTTTGGGATGAAGTAGAGCGGAGACTGCGAGCCCGGCCTTCTAGTCCAACATCAGTTCTTGACCTCACAAATGTGCTTCTGGAAAAATGGTCAAACTTTCCCATAGACACACTCCTAAACCTTGTGGACGCCTTCCCAGATGAGTTGAAGCTGTTATAGCTGCAAAGGGTGGGCCAACTCAAAACTGAACCCTACGGACTAAGACTGGCATGCCATTAAAGTGCATGTGCATGTAAAGGCAGGCGTCCCAATACTTATATATTTATATATATATATATATATATATACATACACATACACATACACACACACATAAGGGTGCTGAAAATGATATTCTGTGCTGCATTTGAACTATAGTATTAAAACAAAAATGTAAATGAAATTATAGTTGAATGCTAAATATTAACATAAGTGACACACAGTATATTGCAAGCAATGAACCCTGAAAGTAATATTTGGTGCCAAGCGTTACAATTTACAATTCCCTTTTTTTTATTTTACTGTTACACAGCACCCATCATTCATTCCGCGTCAGTCATTAGTTACTCTTTACTCATCGGGCATTTTATTCTGATTTATGATAATGTTTATATATAATACAGAGCATTGTAGTCCTGTCTAAGGCAGGTTTTACACTGATGTATGATGATGTCCTACAAGACTTTTCATATATATGGACATCATCTATGCGCACAGCGGTTACTGACAAGTTAAAACTGGGAAGGAAAGAAGAAAGGAGGGAGGAAGGGCCATTATGCATGCCCCTTAAAGTGGAACTCATTTCCCCCTTCACTTTAAATAGAGTGGCAAAGGACTAAAACACCACATTCATTTTTTTCATACAGTTGGATCAGAAAGACTTCCCTTCCATAAAAGTTTTTTTTTTTTTGACTGTTTGTGCCCCTACTGAGAAGATATGACCTGTTCCAGACACAAAACAGGAAACAACTTTAACAGTTGTTGTTAACAATGGAACAACTGCCCCCATTCAAAGATATGGCCTCTGCTCCTGATTCAGTGACAATTTTAGCTTCCCCTCACTTTCTGGTCTGGAAGTGGTTCTGATCCTCCCACACGCAAAAACAAGAAAATAGCTGGAGCTTCACTTTAATTTAATTACAGATATAGAGATAAAAAGAGAGAAAGGGAGTGAAAGAGAGAGAGAAAGAAAGAAAAAAAAGAAAGAGAAGAAAGATGGAAGTGTAGCCACCTTGCCCTAAGTGGGCTGACTACATAATTGTAGTTTGCTGAGACTGTATACAGTCTGGCTGATTATATAATTTATACTCATTTGGTTTTCCCTAAGAATTCCGTTATTGATTGCATCTACCTGCTGCTGGGCGTAGCTTTGCCACAGAACAGAACAACCATTAATGGAATACTATTGATATATATACGTCTCTTCAGCCAATCACGTGGGGTTTCATGGCCAGTGGAGGATGCTGAGAAAGGACATAAATATCTGGGACTGACTATGTGAGAGCCTCTTTCTTCCCCGGGCTTCCTGCCTGGGGAAGGTGTGTTACATGTGTGATGTCTGACTAGGCCTGAAGCCTACAGTTGGTCAAATGTAGACTCAGTTAGGGTCCACAACGGGATGGAGAGCCAGAGAAGATCTATGTCTGCTGGAGGCCCCCGTAGAAGCCAGGATGGGCTTGGACCTCAGAGAGAAGTCTGGTGTCTCACCCAGGGGAGATCTCAAAATGTCTGCCAGCTATGGTGCTCTAACACAGTGTCAAGACCCCCTAAACTGTGAAGCTGGAGAACATTGTTTGAGTCTGGAGTTCTGTATTCCTCAGGTGTCTGCAGCCCTATACCCTCTCTACCTGTTGGCTCTAATAAAGCATTGAAGAAAAAGAAAGTTCAGGCATCGGGAAACAAACCTTCCCAGTTGAAATCTGGTTGCGGTGGTTTGCATATAAGCTATCTTAAGCAGAACTCCAGATTGTCTTAACCCCACCCAAAATGACCCTGCAGTTTGCCTGCTGGCCGGTGATGACATGGCTACTCTTCTCTTCAAGTGAAGGCACATTTTAGTTTTTTTTGAGGGGCAGAAGTCTCCATGAGAGTCTGGACTGACAGTATGACCCTGGAGGAGGAGTGGCAGCCACCTTTAGAGGAGGATGCAGGGCCCATCACCGGAGTATGGGGTGCGTGAGTTGCCTTTTTGGTCATTTTTTTTTTCTTTTAATTTTTTTTTAAAAAAAAGTGAATTTTCACTTTAAATACTTGCCTACGTTTTCTCAGAGCCATTATATTTTAAACATGTATCCAATGGCAATCTTTTTCATTCTATACAGGTTAGGAGCAGAACAGTCTGTGCGTTATAAATATCTTATTTACAAGAGTTTTTCTCTTTGCTTCTAAATATGCATTGAGTGCTTCTTTCCATTCTCATTGTGACAGTTGTTGCAAAATCTCTTTTCCTGCTCATACACTGACAGCTGGCCAGTGTTTGGAATTCTTGCAATAAATAGTAATTGTTAGAAATCAGTTTTTGTCACTTCCTTATTTATGAGTGCGGGCTCTCATATGATATTCTCTAAGGTAATTGAATCCAGGTCATAGAGTCTAGATGCGGCATGTGTGAGCTGGACTTATTGGTGCTGTAAGCTGTTAGCAATAGCAAATGTGTGCTGTACTTCTGTAGGCAATCAATAGCAGATGTTCGAGACCATAGGCAGACATATCATTTGTGCCAAATGTGCAGCTGAACAAAGACGCTCTAGGACTATGGGATCCATTTTTACTAGGGTGGGCCAGACATGTGCTGGGACCCCATCCACTGTCACATAGACTTGGACACGGCTCAATATCAATCCAGCTGTCAATCAATACACAATGAATATAGTAATCAGTAATGATGAGTGGTGGCTCAGCACATACCCAGTTCACCCAAGCCCAAGCAAAACTGTGATTGACACACTGCCCTGTCAGCCTTATCAGTTGCAACAGGGGCCTTCCCTGCCCCTTTGCGACATTTAGCTGCTGGACAGGGAATGCCCCTGTTGCTGATGAGGGTGTGTCAGTCACAGTTTTTAACAGGCTTGGGTGAATTGGGTTTACACCAAGCCCCTGCACATCACTGGTACTAAGTTACCATGCATTGTGGTGTGATGCAAAGCACATGCAATGGCTTGGAGTGTTAGGGTGCCATTAAGGGTCATACATGATCTTGTGCAGTGAGGAAACATGTGCAGGAACGCCCACGTTCTTATATCGCATAGATGTGAAAGGGGTCAGCAGGAGTAGCATCTAATCCCTAAATAGATGGAACAAATGACTTTGAAAAGCTAAAGCTACACAAAGAGCATTCAGTAGCATCTTATAGCAATTGCAATAATTGGAGCATTAGGGCTTGTTTACACCAGCCTGAACGCTATAACGATCCATTTTAGTGTGTGGGCTGGTGTCCGTGTGTACTGATGGTGGGGGGTCAGTGCTTTGCATGTTTACAAGGCACTTTTCACTTATTTTCTTTGCAAATGTATTGAAATGTCAAGGTGACATTGCATTCATCTCTATGCACAGCAACTGAGCTGCACTATGGAAAGATGCAACATGTCTGCATTCTTAGGCAGTCCATCTCAAGTCAGCATTATATTGTAAACAGGACAAATAGAAAACAATTGTTTTCTATGTGCCCTTGCGGTGACCTGCATTGATCAGGTTCAGAAATTGCCAGTTACTACACATTGTGTCAACGAGCCCTTATAAGATCATGCAACATCTTCAACTAGATGCTATATTTTACTCCCAAGTGGGCTTGGTGCAAATCTAGTTCACCTGAGTTTGCCAAAGCCCACTCAAAATGACTATGACTACCACTCCCCCCTTCCAGCTCAACTGGTGGCAGCAGTTGCAGAGGGGGTATTCCCTGCCACCTTGTGATGTATTGCTGGGGAATTTGCCTCTCTCCGCAACAGATTGAGTAAGGCTGGGCACACACCTTACAACCATCGCAAGACTTTTGTCTTGCGATGGTTGTAAGGTACTTAAAAAAACGTACGATCTGCCTATGTTGCATAGGCAGATCGTACTTGCGATGATCGCAAGCCACGCCCCCTGAGGGGCGGGCTTCCGATGACCGCAATGCCGAACGGGCAGTGTGCGCTTGCGCACACCGGCCCGTGCGGCTGTTATCGTACGGACATGCCACAAACCCGCCGAACATCGTACGATGCTCGGCGGGGTTTCTAACATGTCCGTAAGTTTAAAGTCGTGCGACCTTACAGTAGTAGAGGTCGCACGGCTTCCACACACCTTACGATCATCGTACGATCGCGGGATTTCCCGCGATTATCGTACGATAATCGCAAGGTGTGTGGGGACCCTTATAGGAGGAGAAGGTGGCAGTCACAGTTCTGAGCAGGCTTGGGCAAACTCAGGCAAACTGGGTTTGCACCAAGTCCAGGCTAATCACTGCTCCCAAGGAATCCATCGGTTCCATCAATTACTACTTCTAGCGATTATTCTGTACTAATTTTAGTAGCACAGTTGAGCTGCTAATAATCCCCATGAGTAGACCTAGCCTAAAAAAAGTGACTGCCATCAAGTGGTTAAATCTCTCAGTAGCAAGAAATTAAAATAGCCTGTGTAGTTTAGCCCTTATGAGGCTTTCTATACTCTGCTCTCCACATCTTTGTTCTCTTTTGCCTTGCTAGTTATCATTGTATTAATTTATTCCTCATACTTACTGCTGCTTTGCTAATCACTATCTACAGTCTACATTGCTGCCTCGTTCTATCTTTTACAGCTGCCTTTCCTTTATACAGGGCTTTTTCTTTCACTGCTTAGCTGCTTATCTTGTCTGACTGCTGAGCTGTTTTATTCCTCTGGGTTTTGCTGTTATTTCTACCTCACAAACACCCCATACTTTTTGCATGTTGTTCAGCCAGTTTGCAAGTCACAGAACACGATGCTTGTAACCATTGCTATGGACAGAATGTCCACACATGTTTGCCCCCTAGTGCTAGCTCTGAAAGGGTGGAAAGGAAGCCACAGTGAAGTGAACAATTCATTCCACTGGCCTACTAACATCAATTACACCACTCGCTTCAGTTAAGTAGGGATTAAATGACACCTGCTTGCAATCTACGAGTTTTAGATACTGCAAAAGCAATGGGCACAGGGGAGGACTGGCCTAGGCGGAAAACAGAAACAATCAACCATTTCATAGTACAGAAATATTTTTTGTTAGTTAAAGGAAGTGCACCAAATTGCACTGTGGTGTTGCAGTGATCAGTGGCCACAGTAAAAAGTTCTTAAAGGACATGGTTTAGTGTGATGCACTGTTTGCATCTTTAGGTATTAGTTTCCTAAACCACAAAGGAAGATGGTGCTGAAAGCCTTTCTTTCTGCCAGGCCTAGCTTGGAAAAGGAAGTAGATAGCTATAGATCTTTTACTGGAAGTAATCAATGTCTAAATGGAGAAGTATCCCCACCCAGGGCCACCAGCCCAACATCCCTCATTAGTACAGGCTCAGTGTGCAAATACTCCCGACCCCCAGCTGGTCGTCTCCTAAATAGACGTGTTCAGACTTACTCTCAGTAGTATAAAAATCTCACTGCAATGTTTAGCAATGCTGCTAAGGAATGGATGGTGTCTTTCAAACTGATGACCATACATGGATACTCACTGCTTCAATATTTTTAGTTCCTCAACAGTCAACACAATGCATGGAGTGCATTGATTTTGTGAGAGCAGCTATTAAGAGACATACGTGAATTCCTGTTGCGTGCCTCATGCCTGCTGAAAAAGCCTCCATTACCGTTATTAATGTGAACACAGGCTGGTTGTTCTGTATAGAACAGCTTAACCCACAAACTGAATGGTGGGTCATATCTGCTCATGACTCCCATAAATAAGGTGCTTGCCAGTCCAAGTCTGTAAAGTTATCAAATGCAACCACTGCTCTCTCTCTCTCCCCTGCATTGTTTCAAGAATACTGCATATTGTAATATTGGCTCAACTGTTCTACCTTTTGATTACCACTACTAACTGATTTAATCATGTGATTCAACATGATTGCCAGCACAAGAATTTACACATCCAAGATGGATCTTTAAAAGTCACAGTAGAACAAATACTAACCAGGATTTAATATGAGCACATTGAATGACTCTTGTATAGAAGAGGGAGATATTTTGAACAATTTGGCCAGGGAAATCATGTATGTTAGGTGTTTTATGTGTCACAAAGCCAGTGATAACACAAAATATCTCTTCTTCCGTTTTCAGATGAGTCTAATTCTACCCTCCGCTGATCATCCAGTTGTCTTTGGGTGATTAAGCACAACTATAAGGATAATTCATCTTGTGAATTTTGCATTTCGAAGTAGTAATGGCAGCTACAGAGAGAGACAAAGGTCCGGGTAAATTCATGAAGGGAGAAGATGTAGATTCTAGTTATGGATGTGAGCATAGAGGTGTAAAAGCTTACATATTCTAAAACACTACATTTGAAACAGAGATTGAGGTTTTTATCCTGTGTGTACACACTAGACACGGTTCACCTCACCATTGTTTCTAACTCTCGCATCTTCTCATGTACTTATCCTGTTTTCTAGATTTCCCTCTGCTATCTTGTTCAGCAATCTCTAACCCATGACACATTCAAGCATTCAAGCGCCCCCCTCACATCACACTTCTTCAGGAAAGCATAACTAAATTATTCCCTTCAATCACTTCTCCATTATTGCTTCCTTTTCTTTCACCACAACTATTCGCTTACTTCTTGTTTATTCTGTTTATTTGTCTAGATCGGTCTTTCTGAACATTTATACTCAAGAGGAACGTCTAAAAAAAATCAAAATCTCAGGGAACACCAACAGAAACAAATTCAGGGGAAAAATTCCTTTACATTGGCAACCATTGCCAAGAATGCTCCTCTTACAGTGGTGGTCAGAATGCCACCCTTACAAACAGCTAAAAAGATGATTGGTGCCATGCAGCTGGCTCTGGAACTATGCAAGCAATATCAAATGGAAGCTCAATTAGTCAAAGCTCAAGGAACCCCTAGCAACCTGTGGAGGAACCTTAGTTGAGAAAGATCTGACCTAGATTGTAGGCTCCTAAACATAAGGTCCTCTTTTCTTGTTATTGTTATGAACTATATGTGCTAGATTTTGGAACATTGTATATATTATATGACATGCACAGCAGTGTTGCTGCTGCAGTTGCTGCCCAGTGCAAGAACAAGGCAATTTTGGCCTTATGTCCTGTGGCTTCAGTTCACATTAACATGCTATGTTGGTGTGCGTTAAAAAAGTAGGACATGTTGCATTTTTGCACAGTGCAGTGTGTTCCAATGTGCTATAATGTTTGCAATGCGCTGCAGTGCATAAGAATTACATACAAGTTGAAAAAAAAAAGCACTGCAATGCATTTTAATACCATAACACGCAGTAAGGCGTACTGGGTGGTGTAAATGAGCTCTAAATCTCTGATAATTTTATGTGCTATAAAAGCTTTCTCCGAGTTGCCAGCTGCTACAGGTCATCAGACCCATATCTCTTTCATATCTCTACTTCTCTTCATCTATTCACCTTATATGCCCCTCCAGGATTATTTAATGGTGAGTAGAATATCTTTGGTACACGTAGGTGCTTGGAAACCTGAACTTTACCAATCTTTAACTGTTTATTATTCAGCAGAAGCAGTCTGTGCCTGTCTGAGCTATCATCCCCATAGTGTGCGCACCATGCTTTGGAGGAAGCAAGTACTCACAAAGAGAAAGAGGGGGGCATCGAGAACTTACATGGTGCTCCCTAAGATTCATGCTGCTGTGGGCTGACTTTGCCACAGGACCCTCTTTATCTTACTACACACTGAACACCTGTTATAAGTCCAATGTATCTCCTTTTCTACCCCTGCACCTCTCTGACTGGCCAGGAGGAGTATACTGTATGCACCAATGTCTTCACAAATGCTTGTACCAGTCAGCGGGAGGTCACAGAATTCGTTTTTTTGCCCCTACTTAAATGTATTCATGCAATTGATGTAAAGTTTTATTTAGCTCTTTCTAAAAAGGTCAGAGCAAGCTCTGTTTTATTATTCATTTAGACCATACAGTGGTGTTCAGAGGGACTTCCTATGTTTGCCTTTTATGCATATATAAATGTGTATATTTGTTTTCTTCAACATGGCAAGAATTTATTATTTCTGCATTTCTTTTGTCAGGCTAGTATCATAATGAAAAAGTCTGAAAGAATCCGAAATTCAGTCAAACTGTACAGTTCAAGAGATTGGTGTAAACCAGGAGTGCAGAAAACTCATGTAGAATTATGTCTGTTGGCCAAAGACAGCATGTTATTTTAAAGTATACCTCAAGCTAGGGATGTTCAGATACCAAGTACTGTACGCCGTACAAGTACAAGCAAAGATACTTTTCCAGCTCCAAGACTAGACTAGAGAAAAGTTCAAAAGTTAGGAGGCAGATGTCATTTTTAAGGAGCATACGGAGCTCCTGGGATTTGTACATGCATTATTTTTTTTTCATAAATATGTATTAATGATGCACCGATACCATTTTCCCAAGTACAAGTACTGATACTTGTTCAAGTACTCACAGATACAAGTACTGATACATTTTTATTTATTGTCTTGTGACAGTTTTTCTAAAACAATACAGACTAATGATTTCAGGACAGTGGCGGGACACCAGGGTCCAGTCCCAGCTGCAACCACTGCAACCCTGGTAGTTCTCATGAAAATGCCAATTATCGGCACTGGTATCTGAGCTGGTATCGGGACATTCCTACCTCTAGCCCAGTAAAACCTTGTAAACTAGTTGCAGAATTTTATATCAGGAACCACAAGGAGGTGTCTGTATGCATATTTCATTTAGTGGCCCTGCACTGGGAGCCCCTCAAAGCCAGTCCACTATATTATGCATATTGTGTGGCCTGCCCCCTCTTATCCTTTACTTGCGCTTATGGTGTGCTAAACACCCTTAAGGGCCAGTTACGGGAGTGGGCAAGCCACAGGATGACCACATTTGTTTCGTGGTGCACTCTGAAAATAAGCTAAATATGTGTGCTGACATCTAGAGGTTCTTGCTGTATCATTCTAGAGTCAATTTACCAGATTTGACTGGACCACCGGCTTTCTTAAAAGGAAACCGGTAGAAACAAAACAAACACCCCTCCTCTTTGTAGAAGGCCCTGTTCAATTGCTTTACTTGCCATTCCTGCTCCTGTCCACGGCCACAATCTGTACTTCATTCCCTGGCAAAACTGTTTGGTATGGCATACACATGCCATAACCCCCAGAAGTGTAGTAAAATTGTGGGCAATAGGGTATGGTTGGTATTTGCACAGGATATTTACATGGACTGGAGCAGGGATTGGAGCACAGAAGGTAAGTAGAGGCACCAGAGGGACTCAGATAGACTTTTATTTTTAATACGGGTTCACCTCAAGAAGCCAGGGTATTTACTTCTACTTACAGTAGATGAGGCTCAACCATTTTGTGCATTGCTGGTGCAGCAACTGCCATCAGAACTGCCAACTGCAACAAATCAATTGGATGGGGAAGTTTACACTCATTATTTATATGCTTGAGAGGCACCCACACCCATAGATGCATGCGTGGACATTCTGTTACAGATAAAATATCCTGGTCCCTGAAAGAAAGGGCTTGAGGGGGTAATTTTCTTTTTTTTTTAAAAAGAGGAGATTATACATGACATTCACTTTCTGTTTAGAGAAGAACCTCTATAGGGTGTACGTCTGTGAAGGACCTCATTCATCCAGGCCATGGTATATCTGAGAAAGCTAGACGGATGACTAGTGAAACGTCTTCAAGAAAAATACAGCAGGTCTAGCTGCCTTGATTCATGCCCCTTCAGGGTATTTTGTTATGGGGGAGACAAGTGAGGGATTGATGCAAGCTTGTAATCATAAAGGTAAAATGCTCAATATTATATACTGCACATGCATTTAAGAGCTAAGTGCAAAAAAAAAAAACAATCTAAAAAACATAACTATATATGCATTAATCACATCTTTCTATATTATTTCTCACATATTGTTCACGGGATTATTGATGTAATAACATGATAGGATCGTGTACACAACAATGAATGCATGTCCCCTCCACATAACAGAACATTACAATGTTACTGCTGTGTATAGCACCCATCAATACAAAGTCAATTATAGTCGCTGAAGTGCCTTATTGCAATCAAAAGGAATGTGATTTGCTATCGCAGAAGCATTGTTTCAAATCACACGTAATCCAACTTAAGCTTTTTAAATAGGCAGAATTTAATATTCAGTTGTTTGGCATCCCCAGAGAAAGAGAAAACTTCAGCACTTTCCTTTAATTCTCTGCAAGTTAATTAAACGTGTGAGCTTTGTGTTTAATCCCTTTTATATCTAAAATAGATCTCTCCGTATTCTGTCTTCCGTGGCAGGCTCTGACCCTATAATCCTATTAAACAAGAGAGATCTGCACAGGAAGAATAGTGCGTCCTTAATACCAGAAGGGGGCACTACTGCCATCTGCAAAGCCCATGTGTGCTGCAAGGTATATGTGTAAGTTGTGATTAGTTTATGTCTGGGTAACAGGTTTTTTTCAAGTGAAATTGAGATTGTGCTATATTGATGTGTACAAGCACACCGTCACCCATTATAACACACAGAATAAAACACAATGTGGTTGAGCCGGTCTAAGGACGACAGGAAACATACAAAACACCAGAGCTGCAAATCAGGAAATTTAAAGTGTTTCCAAATGGCACTTTGCCCAGTTTTATCTGCTATCTCTGAGTAACTTGGCAGCTGGGAGCCCTCGAGTCAACGTGGTTGCGGCTCTGGAGTCTTGGGAGTTTTACGAAATGGAAGAGATTTCGAAGTTTCTGTTAGATGGTTGGCAGTAGTACATAAACAAAAAACAGGTCCCTTGCATGTGCACAGCTTGATAAATATAGATCTGGTTCAGCTCTACATGCTAGAGGCATATATGCAATGAATAATGCCTGAAATAGCCCTAGAGTCAGAAGGAACTGGTTAAAGGAGAACTATGAGGTGAGTGCTTTTCACTCATCCTCATAGTTCTAGCCGACCTGTGACAATGAAACTGTCACAGGTCGGCTCAGTAGATCGGGAAGTGAGCGAACACATACCGGCGTTCGCTCATTTCTGGATCCTGTCACGGCTCTCTGCCAGCTGTCACTCACCCAGCTGGGCGGATCCAGACATAATTGTCGGGATCCGCTTCAGCGTCTCAGTAGCTGTAGCTCGCGCTATACTGCGGCGTCTCAGTACAGTTCGCGGTATACTGAGCTTAGGGTGACGGGAGGACGCTAGTTTGTGTCCTCCCATTACCCTAAGGAGAACTATGGGGAAAAACCCTAACCCCATAGTTCTCCTTTAAGCTTAGGGAAATTAGCCTTTATGAGAGGCAGAAGCACTAGCAAGGTGCGAGGATTTATAAATTGTGATCACTGATAAAGACAAAGCCTACCATGGGAGGAAAGAAAATAACCATACCTTGTGAAGACTAGGGACATGTTAACATCCTAACTTGATGCTTCATGAACATGTTAACATCCTAACTTGATGTTTCATGAAAACAGGCAAGTCTATTTTGGGGCAGCGGCAATACAACAAATATTGCAGCACTTATTTCTTTAAACCAAATCCTGTCCTGTGGCCATTGCTGGGACAGGATTCTTTATCACTCAAGGTCACGAAGGCCAAAGTTCGCCCCCCCCCCAAGGAGCTGTGAACTACTTCCGCAGCACAGGTTGAAGGTCCTGCTCTTTTTTTGTAATGTCAAAATATTATGACATAAAAAACCTTTAAGTGATGAAATTAGCTTGCTTAGTTTGTGACACTGGGGCCTCAAAACCACTTGTTAGGACTGTCTAGCTGCTAATGAGGACTTTAGCTTTAACTGAGCTAAACTGACCGGTCCACAAACTGGTGTGTGTTGAGGCACATTGGGATGCGGAAGCCCATTAATTTTGAATGGGTTCTAAACACGACTTATAAATACAATTTTTATTGGTTTGGGTAAGTAAAGGGACATCCTCCTAGAAATGCATTAACCTAGCCACTATCCACACAGAGTGGGGTAGGTGGTCACTTTGTATCTAAACTACAATGGACACTTTTTTCCCCAGAATTTCCAGACCACATTAATGATGAGTTTGGCCCGTTGGGATTGGCACGGTACGGATCGAATGTCACCAATATGACATCCGTGTCTGTCCAGTTCTTTTCACTATCTTGTGATGGAGGAAAAAACTGAAATGACCGGACCCCATGTCGGTCTTTGTGGAATCAGATGTAAACGGACATGTGTCTTTTTATATCATATTACTTCCTATCTGGCACAATCAGGTCTGTCAAAACAGAACACTGTTCCGTTTGTTTTTCCAGACCTGGCCAGAGTTGGGGGATAACCGGGTGTAAACGGACACCTGTCCATTTAGACCCGGCTCCCCATAGACTAGCATTCGGCATCCAATTGGGTCCGCCTGAAAAACTGACAGGTGGACCCGATCAGACTGCCCCTGTGAAAGGGGCCTTTGGAATGGCTACAAATGGCGAGCAAGACTCAATATTGATGAGCGTAAGGCTCTGCTCTTTCTAAGCTTTGGCGTACTTTACAAATGTGAGTGTTTTAATCCTTTTTTTAGGGCTCATTCACACAGACAGGAACGACCTTAAAAAACACCCGATACTTCTGTGCCTGGGAGTGATAGGTGTTGATTACAGCTAAGGGCAGCACCCTGTACAAATCAATGACAGGCTGTGTTTGTACATATATACTTGCACAGTTGAGCAGTTACATCTGTGCAGGAATGGATGAGCAGCCTTTGATGAAGACAATTTGCATCCAGGGCCTCTCATCCATTCCTGTATGGATGTAAATGCTCAGATATGAGGGTATCAGACACCCCAACTGTTTAGATTCCTATTGGCTATTGCACTTTGCAATAGCCAATAGCAAACTAGGCAATGTACACGCCCACCACTGCTGTCAATCAGCAGAGGGGGACCTGAATTTTTCTATCAGGTCCTCTTCTGGTGATTGAAAGCAGCAGAGGGCGGGTGCAATAGCTAGTTTGCTATAGGCTATTGCAAAGTGCAATAGCCAATAGGAATCTAGCTATGGATTCGTAAGCCTTTTTTTTTTTTATATTCTGGATCCAGTGATCCAATCTAGCTATGGATTCGTAAGCCTTTTTTTTTTTTATATTCTGACGACTGCAACTAAAAACAAAATCAGAAAAAAAACCTGCAGATAGCAAAGAAGTTATTGCTTCCTGTGCTATCTGCCATCATTTCAGGGGGGTGTTCTCTCCCAGCCCCCCTAACCCCCCTTCAGGGCACCTCCCTGAAATGAGAAGGAGACCTCCCTGAAATGGCTTCTTTCAGGTTGGGATCCCTGGGGTATATGCATACAGTTGCAGCCTATCACTGATTTGTACTGGCTGCTGCTCTCCGCTGTAAGCAACACTTGTCAATTCCAGGCACAGAAGCATTGACCGTTTTACATGGTGTACCGCCATGCACGTCCATGTGAATAAGCCCTAATACATACTTCATAAAACCAATGTGCTTTGGCCTTTCTTTATGTGAGTTTTACCTAAAATGTTATTGCTCCTTAGTTGAATATAGGATGAGAGTAAGGAAAACAGAATGTTAGGGATCTCCTATTGCCCCCCACCCTATAGAAAGGTGAGGGAACTGAGGAGTTTGTGTAATGCACACACATCACACTACACTCTATTGATATTCTGCATTGCTCTGTATAATGTACTATTGCTGGAGCCATTTTTTTTATTGTTTATCCGATTAACCGATTAATCGAACTTAATAATCGGCTAACTAATCGATTTTGAAAATAATCGTTAGCTGCAGCTCTAGTGGAGACTGCAGACATGTGAAATATAAATAAAGCAATATGATGACAGCTCACAGAGCCCAGGGAAAGATACACAATGCTAATAATTGTATTTGCAATATCACTGGATTGCTTGCTTTGGGTGTAAAAATATAGTTCATCCTTAAAGGCTCCAGAGGAAAACCCAGCATTCTACAAAATCCTTTGTTAGATAAGGCCTGACCTATATACTAGCACCAATAAAGCAGCATATGTTTTTTTATTTTTAAGAATTTTTAAATGTTGACCCGTATTTGCATTATTTCTCTGTAGTATTAACTCTTATATGGAAGTGACAAGGACTGGAAGGCACTATGTGGGAACGAGTGAACACAGTTGACAAACAGAACATTCCCATGTTCCCCCTAAATAGTCTGCTGGCACCATATTACCTTCAGTGCCCGCCTTAACGCCCACACTCCAGAAAAGATCTTTTCACAGTAAAAAGAAGTGAGCTGTCCTATTTGTAACACAAACTTACACAAATGTTCACCAATATCTGAAACAAATCAGCCCCTTGTTACAGACTATTACCTTGGTACAAAGTTACAGACCGATCACTGGGAACAGGAAACGAAGGAAATGCTTCCTCCTGCCTGCAGCAGACTGATGACATCATCTCAGCCAAGGCAAAGTCACTGGACTAGTACATTATTATTATACAGGATTTACATAGCGCCAACGGTTTGTGCAGCGCTTTACAATATAAGGAAGACATTACAATCACAATACAACTCAAGACAAGATGGTAAGGAGGGCCCTGCCTCTAAAGGCTTACAATCTAAAAGGGAGCGGCAAGTGATACATTGGGAGGTAGCTGTGTGGGGATGAATTGTTTGAGAACATGATGGATGAGTGGTTAGTTTGAGGTGGGATAGGCTTCCCTGAAGAGATGAGTCTTAAGGGATAGCCTAAAGGCAGTCAGAGTGGGAGATAGTTGGACAGGTTGGGGTAAAGAGTTCCAGAGGATGGGAGAGACTCTAGAGAAGTCCTGGAGGCGAGCATGGGAGGAGTTAACGATGGAGTTGGAAAGCAGGAGGTCTTGGGATGAGCGGAGCCGAAGGTTAGGGTGATACTTTGAGACAAGGTTTGAGATATAGCCGGGGGCAGAGTTGTGGATGGCTTTGTAAGTCGTTAATATTTTGAATTGTATCCTTTGGGCGAGTGGAAGCCAGTGTGGGGATTGGCAGAGGGGGGTTGCAGACACTGAGCGGTTGGTTAGGTGGTAGAGTCTAGCAGCAGCATTCATGATAGACTGAATGGGGGGATAACCTGTGTAGAGGTAGGCCAATGAAGACGGGAGATAACAAGGGAGTGAATGAGTAGCTTTGCGGTTTCATTGGTGAGGAAGGGGCGTATTTTGGAGATGTTACGAAGGTGAAGGCGGCACGATTTGGATAGTGATTGGCTGTGGGGAAGAAAGGTGATGTCCGAGTCAAGAATGACACCTAGGACCTTGGCATGGGGTGAGGGATCAGGGGCGTATCTGCCGTGAGGCAAACAAGGCGTTTGCCTCGGGCGGCAGATTCCTAGGGAGCGGCAAAAATGCCGGGGTCTCAATGTACCGGCCCGCGGACCAGTGGCGGCCCGAAAGCCGGTACTTTGTGACCCACAGCCAGCTCAGAAGTCAGGTACGCGGTCACGGACCGCATACCTGACTTGCGGAAGCAGCTACACGGTCTGCATCTCTGTCGGATGCAGATCGTGCAGCTGAGTCTGCGCCGGCACTCGGATCCTTTCGGCCAGCGCTCTTTCAGTGAACGCTGGCCGAAAAGGATTGTGCAGGTTTGATTGGGAAGGTCTGCAGCAGACCTTCCCAATCGACCACCGATCACCGGGACCGACG
>NW_017306645.1:588892-609895 GCF_000935625.1 Nanorana parkeri | reverse complement strand
ATATATATATATATATAATGTGTGGGGGGTATTTTCTCATGTGTATGGGGTTGTATTTTTGTTACGTGTGTGTGTGTGAGGGGGGTAGTAGAAGTGTATTAGGCTGCATTCACACCTCTATTTTAGGTGCTATTAGGTATTTCTGCGTCAGGAACTTGCGTTTTCCTGCAGCAGAAATCCCTAAATTGGCATTTACAAATGGCAGCTGTCACCTAAGTTAATGCAGCAGTTGCATGTAAACGCCTGCACACCGCATGTAAAGATACGTGATATATTTACATTCAGTTAAGAATCAATCACTCTCCCTGGACGCATCGATTGTGCATCCAGGGAGAGTGTTTTCTAACCGCATGTAATCATATCATGTCTCATTACAGGCGTTTACATGGAGCTGCTGTCACCTGATCATTAACTTGAATAGGTGATAGCTGCCACTTGTAAATGCCAGATTAGGGATTTCTGCAAGTTTCTGACGCAGGAATCCCTAATCACACCTAAACCTACAGATATGAATAGGACCTTATTGTGTGTATATCGGTGTCATACCGTAGTGCCATACCGGATACAGTTACATTTTATTTTAAAGTATGACATTTGGCAAGCGGCCCCCATGAGAGAAGAAATTTGTCGAGTGGCCCCAGAGACGGAAGAGGCAGGGGGGCGAAGATGGCAGAGACACCGACGGAGTAGGTAGGAGGCGTCGCCGGAGCTCCAGTCGGGCGGCGAAGATGACAAGGAGGCCGTGTTGGGCGCCAAGGATGAGGAGGCCGTGTTCCACAGAGGTCAGGCTACGCAAGGTAAGAGGACTGTGCTGGCAGAGCCCAGCATAGATTCTGCACAGCCCACCAAAGAGTCTCAGGTGTGCTGTGCAATACCTTTTGGTTGGCTTTGCAGGATCTGTGGTGGGCTTTGCAGAATCCATAGGGGGCTCCGCTGCCTGCAAAGCCCACCACAAACTCTGCAGAGCCTTCCTGAGATCCTGCAGGATCTGTGGGGGGCTTTGCCGGGTCTCAGGGGGCTTTGCAGGATCTGTGGTGGGCTCTGCAGAATCCATAGGGGGCTCCGCTGCCTGCAAAGCCCACCACAAACCCTGCAGAGCCCACCTGAGACCACAGCTGGGTGGGGTACATTAAGTGTGGGGGGGCGCCTAGGGCAGCCCCAAACCAGAATACACCACTGGGTTGGATAGTTGTGTTATCAATCTCAAGGGAAAAGTTGGGGGAAGGTGCACTGGCAGGAAGAAATATCATGAGCTCAGTTTTTGAAAGGTTGAGTGTTATGACATTCAGACTGATATGTCAGTTAGTAGATTAGTGACACGCAAGGACAGTGAGGGGGAGAGTTGTGGAGTAGAAAGATATATTTGAGTGTCATCGCCATAGAGATGGTAATGGAAGCCATGTGAGGTACATAATTTTTTTTTGAGATTATATTGTTGCTGTACATTGTGACATGTCAAGAACTTAGACTTGTAAGGTTACTGAGAGTTCAATGAAGGATTGTAGTGCTTGTGCATGTGACTTTTTTTAATGCCACCATTGTACTTTTATACCTTGTACACCAAGTAATCACTTACTTTAGGTGACATTTTGCTTAAAAAATACTTTACATGACAAAGTTATTTTACTTATAGGTCACCACTAGTCACCATTTACTAAACCTAAAGGCCAGCTTTTAATAAAGTGTCTGAGCCTGCGCGTCATGGACAGTTCTTTTTATTGTCAACGCACAGATGGATGTGAAGAAAATGTAGGATATATATATATATATAAGTAAAGTAGGTAAAGTGTAAAGTAAAAAAAAAGTATGGACATACATTGAATATTGAGCAGGAAGCTTAATTTTAAGTGTCTTACTTCTGCAAGTAGTATAACTGCTTACCAGCACCGTTCCCAACATCTGTCACCTTGCAGCACATTACAAAGAGAAGAGCTTCTGTGAGTATGCAGCTGTCTCTCTGCAGCAGCCTCCACCCCACTGAGTCATGGCTAGAGCTCTCCAAGCAGCAAAGTTCATGTTCCCTCTTGACTGGAGAGCTCTAGCTGTAACTCAGCAGGAGTGTGTTGGACTGTCCCAGAAAGACCACTGCTTCCTCACAGATAACAATGGTCCTCTCTGCATTATGGTGCTGGGGGGCAGTTATACTACTTAAAATAAAACGATGGATGCATAGGGGGTATTTATAAAACATTTGAAGAGCATTTTGGCAACCAGATGGTGGCAAGAAGAATAGGAAATGCTTATGCTCCTCAGCTCCATCTAGTGGCTATAATGCACTGCAAATCTAAAACTCAGATGTTCGACAGCTGTTCGCTCTGTGAATGTTTTAGAATGACACCCCTTAAATTGAAAGTGACACTTAACTCAAGAGTTAAATCTTAAAACTGCATTCAAGTACCTTAACTGTTAACAAAAAGGTAACTTATTTGTGTATCACTCATCTGTAGATCCTCAAAATCATCTCTGAATTGGTGCTGACACTGTTCTTCCTTCTGGAGGGTGGCTACTTTTGTTCCCCATGGTCCCTGTATGTGTTGTAAGGTAGCCACCGCTCCAAGCTCGCTCCTGTGATCGACTACAATCTCAATAATGAGTAAACTAAACATGAGACTGTAGTCCATCGTGGGAGTGAGCTTGGAGCGGTGGCTACTTTGCAACACACACAGGGACCATGGGGAACAAAAGTAGCCACCCTCCAGAAGGAAGGGCAGTGTCAGCACCAATTCAGAGATGATTTGAGGATCATCTATTACTATTAACAAATAAGATACATTTTTGTTAATAGTTAAGAACTTGAATGTATTTTTGAGACTTAACTCCTGAGTTTAGTGTCACTTTAGGTCTCGTTCACACCCAGGCATATTGCATATGCGCGTCTGTCGCACGTTTTTTTACCGCAATTCGTGGTAAAAAGCGGCTGTATCCCAATGGAAACGCGCAACAAAACGGCCCAAAGTAGTACATGTACCTTTTCAGGCGTGGGCCGTTTTGTAGCGCGTTAGGGACAGGCGGAAATACGCCAAGGTGGGAACGAGACCATTGAATACAATGGGATTTATATTTTTGAGCGTTTTGTAGAGCGTTCGTCGAGCGTAGAACGCGCTACAAAACGTTCAGGTGTGAACGAGGGCTTAATCCAGCTGTCAATCAATACACAAAGAATATGATAATAAGTAGTGTAGCAGTAGTAAATGATAAAACTATAATATCGCAGAACAGTTACAGTTCAATGTCTGGAATTGTTTATGTTCAGGAAAAGTATTGTAAAAATGCATTACTTGGTACTGGTTATGAAAATGTTATTCAAAAAGCATTCCAACAATAGTAAAGATAGGAGTGCTGACCAAAAGCCATTTCCCATGGTCCCAATATATGTTCAAACTGAACTGATACATCTTTTAGCTAGGCTGACAGCGTTTCCTCTGCCAGGGTCAATTGTGATGGCCATGGAGCCAACTGGGAACCTGATGTACTCATGGCAGGGAACAATGGAGACCATGCGTGTTGGGGCAGGGAAGGATTTTGGTGCTCTACTATTCAAGAACTCACTCTGGTTTAACGTCTCATACTAATTGCCATCGCCTTAGCTTCCCTAACATTTCTGCCATTGTTTCCGGCGCAATCTTTTCTCCCTTCCATTGTTCTCTCTATGTATCCTTGGGCTTTAGACATGCAGTACTTTTATTCTTCCCTTCTCTGATCTCTATTTCTCTCTGGGTGCCATCTACACAAGAACTTAAGTTTTGTTGTCTACACAGAAACTAAACAGAAAAGAGAAAAGACACTGACAGAGATGTCAATGTGCACAAGCTTGTGTTCTTTTCTGTTATTGTAATGTTTCTCAGATTCATGCCCCACTCCTGCAAGTTCTTGGAGCTTTGCCTCTCCTCTGTAACAGCCCGTATGTTCTGTTACTCCATCTGCTGCTGTCTCCTTTCACGATCTACTTGCTGTCATTTTATTATCATATTCCCCCTTTGTTCCCGACAATCAATGTATATAATCAATCCTTAAGCCAAAGTGTCACCTTCAAGCCATTACAGCCAGGAAATACAGCAGGTACACTTAGCATGGCCACCAGCTCATTGAAACATAACAAGGTACCATTAAAGGAGTTCTAAGGTCACAGCATATACTATCCTGTTATAACATCAGCATTGTAATAGGAATGCATGCTATAGTTAATTTTCATAATGCAATCAAAGCAAATCCCTTTTATGTAGTGAGTGCTGCTTTCCATCTGCCCATCACTTTCATCAACTTCCTGGATTCCCAATGTGCTTTGCATCTCTTTTCCTGCTGCTTGATGTGATACAATCTCGATTTCTCAATATTACATATCCCATCATGCATTGCTCCCAGCTCCCAGTTGTAGTTCAGAAGACAGGCTCTGTGAGAGTTGTGACACAAGAAAGTTCATATTCACGGGGCTGAGTGAAATTGTGTCAGTGCATTGAGGATGTACATCCTATGGGCATGTTCAATAAGTAAGTTTACAAGCTTCTAGATCTACATGGTTATTAGGAGTTGGATAGAGATGTGATTGCATCACAAGAAAGTTCATATTGATGTGGCTAAGTGAAATTGTGTCAGTGCATTGAGGAATACATCCTATGGTCGTGTTCAATAAGTAAGTTTAAAAGCTTATAGATCGACATGGTTATTAGGAGTTGGATAGAATGGAAATTCAATATAGATATATATATTTATTTTATCTTTTTAACCATAGATACTCTTTAAAGTAGATGTAAAACCTAAGTAATTGACATTGAGCGGCTGCTTTATAACAGAGAGCAGATATTGCTATCCACTCCCTGTTACACTGCATTAGGCTGAGCACACTGAGGCCCTGCTCTACGGAGCCGGAGAGAGCTCCCTGTATAGAAGAGAGCTGGTCATGGCACATTGGCAGGTCACATGACTAGGGTCTCCTTCCATGTTTTTTTTACCAGGATTATCATTCCACTGGTTTCTGATGCCCGACCTTGTGGAGCACAGAGCACATTGATGTGGTCAAAATGCAGCTTTTTAAATGAGCCCCTTAGTTTGCCAAATAATTGTGCATTAGAAACAAGTGTAATTAAACTTAAATGTTCTGATTGTGATATCACAACATGGTCACTGGATGGAGCTTAGGAGCATAGAAAATAAATCCTTGTTTCCTATGTTCCTTTATTGACTGCTAGTGGTGGAATGACAATTGGGGCATTTGAATTTAATTACACTCGTAGTGGAAAAAAGTTAAAAGAGAACTTTGGGGGTAAGTGTTTTTCCCCATAGTTTTCTTAAGGGTCACGGAAGGACATATACTAGACATGTGCGATTCGTTTCGTTACGAATCGAAATTCGTAGATTCGTAAGCATACGAAATCCGAATTGCAGTTTCCGAATTTATATCCGAAATACGAAATTCTTTGAAACAGGAACTAATATTACCCCTGTAAATGAGGTTGAACAACATGACAAGATTTTTTTTTTTATCCGAAATACGGATCCGCTGCTGCTGAGGGTTGCATTACAATACACAGGCAGGAAATACGAAATTCCGTTGACGTATTTTAGTTCCGTTACAAACATTCGTTATATTGAAGGTAAAAAGCAAAGTACATTTATATTGGAGTTGATGGTAGTTTTTTTTTTAAGTCCGAAATACGAAATTCGGATACGGAATCCGTTAACGGAATTCGTATTTCGGATAAAAAAACAACTACCACATCGACTCCAATATTAACAAAGGTATTTTTGCTTTTTAACTTCATCATAACGAATGTTCGTAAAGTTACGAAAATGTGCCGAAACTAACGAAAATCCGTATTTCGTAAGAATCCGAATTGAGTTTCGGATACGAATTACGAAATACAAAATAATGGATATTTTACGAAACTGAATGAAACGGAACAAATTTTTTGACAGCGCACAAGTCTAACATATACTAACATCCTCCCATGATCCAAAGCTCAGTAGATTGCGTGCTACAGCTCGCGGTTTACTGAGTGCGCCGCAGCTGTGATGGATCCCGACAATGCTGTCGAGATCCACCCAGCTGTGTGAATGACAGCGGGCTCTGCCTATCTAGTGGCAGTCAGCTGTACCCGTCTCCTCCCCGTCCGTTCCTCCACTCAGCGCTGGAGGATCGGAGCAGGGAGGGGGGGGGGGAATCCCTCCGGGGAGCCGTGAGTGACAGTCACCTCTCTCTGCAGAGAGATGACTGGGAAGCGAGCGAGCGACGGTATGCGTTCGCTCACTTCCCGATCTATTGAGCCGTGGGGGACAGTTTCATTGTCGCATGTTGGCTCGATCTATGAGGGTGAGTGATTTACACTCACCTCATAGTTCTCCTTTAAGAACATTCATTTGTGCATATATTCACATAGGACAAACTTTTACTGATATTTGCAGAATGAATGGCCCTCGACATTGTTTATGTTAACCCTATTGTGTAACTTCTCTTTGCAGTCCATCTCTGTCATTCCTTTCTGCTGCTTGCAGCCAACATTCATTTACAGGCTTTCCTTTTATTGGCCATGTTAAATCTGAACTCCAGAGAAATAAAAATATGAAAAAAAGAACCCTTGCAGTAGGACTTCCCTTCCCTGCACTGCATTGGGTAAGTACTTGTTTTTGACTAGGGTATGAGTAAAAAGCACATTTAATTACCTTAACCCTTGTTCTCTTTCTTCCTCCTTCCATCTGATTGATCCTCCATAGCAACTTCTTTTTAATGCTACGGCTGAAGGTCACAACTATGACATCATCTCGCATGATGCAGGACCAGCAGTCCTGCATTGTAAGTGAGGACTCCGAGGGTCTGCCAGCAACCCAGAATGATGCAGACCAGAGTAGAGCGCTGGTTGCCAGATGGATCAAGGGTTTAGGTAAGTAAAAGTGCTTTATACTGGTACCCTAGGCAAAAATGAGCTTTAGTCCCTTGCAGTGCGGGGAGGAGGAGCCCCACTGTGAGGGTATTTTTCTTATAGTCCCAGAGTTCAGCTTTAAACTTCCAATCGCTGAAGGACGCTGCTGCTCTTAGCCATTTCATAAATCTCCACCACTTAAAGCAGGGGTGGGGAACCTTGGCACTTCAGTTGTTGCGAAACTACAAGTCCCCTGAGGCATTGCAAGACTCTGACAGCCAAAGGCATGACTCCCAGCAGTAGATGCATAATGAGATTTGTACTTTCACCACGGCTGGAGTGACAAGATTGCCCACCCCTGATTTAGAGAAATTGACTTCTTTATTGTTATAAATATAAACGTTCTGCTTCTCTGCAGGGACAGATTGTCTTTTTCTGGGACACAATCTGTCATTTTGGGAGCATTTTGAAGTCGGGTAAAGACAAGTAAAAACTGCCATTAAAAAAAATCAGAGACATCTGTTCACCATCACCCACATAGCGAGTGCAAACAGCAAACATCCTGTATATTTCCTGAGGATAAGTGGAGGATGTGGGATAGGGAAGAGGAGTTGGAACAATGCCTTGATATAGTGGTGGAGAACACTGCTTCACATGATATTCTGTATACCATACAAAACTTTGTGGCTTATTTCATTGCAGTGGTGGATCTATTGCCATAGCGACCCTGGTGACTGCTATGGGGACCCAGCCAGAATGTGAAACAAAGGGGTCCCCTGATGCCGTGTGGGCCACCTGGGTCGCTATGGCATCTCAGGCAGCAGGCTCTGTCACTGGTGGCTGTGAGGATCCGGATCACTGACAACCCGCCAAAAAGCCTTCTGATGGAGATTATAACTGGCTGTTTCAACACTCATTGCACAGGCATGGTTTACTGAAAGGTTAAGCAACCACCGCACTCCAGCTGTTGTGGAACTAAAAGTCCCGTGGAGCACTGCAAGGCACTGACAGCCATAGGTATGATGCTCAGAGACAGAGGCATGATAGGATTGGTTGTCGCACTATAGTTTGAGGGACATGGTTGCCTACCCCTGGTCTACTGTGTTACCATCAGGAAATCCACCCTGAGAAATGCCAAGCAGCCATTGCTGGAGTACATGAAGACAGGAAGTGGCTGCAAGCCATCAGCATACCTGGAAACTTGCCGCTTCCCGCATTTATGTTATCAGTACCGGGCTCAATTCTCTGGCTGCTTGCTGATTGACAGATTTAACAGCAGCATCACTCCTGTCATGCAGCACATGGAACAGGATTGCTGCTGGAGGTGGGATTCTGCTCTTTCCTTCCTTCTCTTGGGTGCAGACCCCCCACTGGGGAGTGAAGGCGAAATTCCTTCTTCCAGTCTTCCCTGAACTTAGCCCCAAAGACTCTCTGCTCCACCTCAAAGCCCCCCAAGAGCCCCCTAGTCACCCTTCTTCAAAACCCCACAGACCCCCTCCCTCCTTCAGAGCCCCCCAAGATCCTTTCAATTCCACGAACCCCATAAAAACGATTAATTTATCTCGGGAGCACAAAGGCAGCAAAGGGGCACTAAAAAAAAAAAAAAAGGTAATCTGCGTTTTTTCCACCCCCGACCTCCCACCTAAAACTAACATGTCACCTGCTGGTCTGTTCACATGCCATGTTCGTAATTCTTTGCTTCATGGCCATGGTCTTTACAGTCAATGGGACCACACTTCAACGGCATGGACCAATTGCAATGCAAAATCCTCCTTGGGGACAGAACAAACAAAACAGCCATTCAAGAGGCAGCAGTATTGCCTCCTAAATGTCTGCAAAGCAGATGTCAACACTGAAAATCCATCCACTTTTGAGCGGACCACTTTTCAGAAGGTGGTTAATGTCAGCCATAGATGTAAACAAAGCCAAAATGTGCCACAAACATTGCAACCATGTTGGCGCCTTGCACACACTATAACTGTTACATTTAACTTGGTGCTGTAGGTGCCTCTATGAGCCCCATACCCTGCACCAGCACCAATCTCAGACCCACTGATTTATAGAAACTCCCAGGTATAGGGATTTGTAGCACTGAGATGAAACAAAGCCCCTGAAGAGCCACCTAGTCACCCATCTTCAGAGTTCTTCAGACCCCCTCCCTCTTTCATAACCCCCAAGATCTTTTCAGTTCCATGCACCCCACTATTCAATTCGCTGTAGAGCACCAAGGCGGCAAAGGAATAGTTAAAAAAAGGCAGTTAATCCTCATTTTTACTACCCCTGACCTCCCTCCTAAAACCTAACACGGAACCCTGCACAGACCACAACTGTTACATCCAACTTGGTGCTGCACATGACTCTATGAGTCACGCCCCTTGCCCCACCACCAATCTCAGACCCGCCGATTTCCAAAAATTCCCAGGTATAGGGATCAGTAGCACTGAGACGAAACAAAGGATAAAAAAAAAATTGTTTATAGCACACAGCGCTTAAGCAAACTAAATGTCATTAGGTTTACATCTACTTTAAGCCTTTGTAATTATACGAATTTAAGACTGAATATTCAGATGTTTGCCTTAATCTGGTTGTGACTGAAATAAAGCCCACTTGGCAATTAAATGGCATCCAGCAGTCCAGAGACACAACATATTCACACATACAGTAAAAGCACTAATATGTAACGTGGGCTCACGAGCCATCACAATCATTGTGTACAGCATCGCACATTCAAATTAAACATTAAATTGGCAGGATCAGCTAAAAATTAAAAGGGTTATTTACATTTAAATATCATGTAGTCAGCATCGGGAGGAAAGAAAAAAAAAATCTTTAAACGTTCAAAGGGCAGTATCAGCTGAAAATTAAAAGGGTTATTTACATATAAATTTCTTGTAGACAGCATCTGATGAAGGAAAAGCTTCTCCCCCTAGAACATGACTCTGTATATCTGTCACTAGCGTGCTCTACTGAGTCACGTACTAGAGGCTGTATGGGTCAATTAGGCTTTTTTGATTTAGGGCCCATTCACCTAAGCATTTGTTAATACACCTTGTGGCATAGTAACATAGTATGTAGGGTTGAATAAAGACCAAGGTGCATGGTCCATTAACATGGGTCAATGTGCATTGTAATAAGGCAACCCGCCCATTATGAATAGGCAACCAATCTTCTATAACAGACAAAAAAGTGCATGACGCATCCAGAAAGTGCAGGGCTGAATCTTGAGCAAGGGCATGCTCCTACCAGTGAGCACCCTGTCTCATTCCCCTGCTGAGCCCTGAAGGAGCTATGCAAAATGCACAGCTCCTTCAGGGGTCAGCAGTGGAATAAGATTGGGTGCTCACTGGTAGGAGTGCACCCTCGCTCCAGATTCCTAAACGAGGCAGAAAAAGATTCAGCCACACACCGAGTAATGCTGCAGTAGTTTATTGAAGTTCATACAACATCATTGAGTCCCCCCAGAGGTCTGCCCCTCTCTGAAGCATTTCACCCAATCACGGGTTTAATTGTAGAGAACCTATGGTACATGTATTGTGGTGTGCTGGGGTTTGTAAGTTGGGCTTTACTGTACAATACATTGGCATGCCATTCACATCAAAAGGCACCGCACCGCAGGCAGAGCCGGTGCATTGTCATGCATTGTGGCAGTGCCCGTAGCTACAAGCACAAGTGTGAATGGGCCCTAAAAGAAACAGTCAAGGCTGATTTACTCTTATATGGTTTTAATGTGAATTCCATGCATTAGTCAGTGAAAGGTACATTAAAAGTAGAATGTGACTATGAATGATGTTGTTTACACCATTTATTCCTAAACTGGGTTCCAGGCAGATATAAATGACGCACGTTAATGCAGCTCTGTATCCATTAATAAATCATTAAATGTATATTTTGTTTTAATGCAAGCAGTGTAAGTACCTGAATTTGACTTAGTATCAGCCTTCTGCAATGCACTGTACAGCACAGCCCAGACTGGGAGGATGGGGCAGGACTGGGAGAACATCAGGTGTACTGCATCTTAAAGTGTTGTCAAGGAACAAGCTGATAGGAGGAGAGAGCAAAGAAGAGGGATGGCCTCGTCAACCTGTTGCTGCTTTTTCACTGTCCTGCCAGCAGCAGCAAGGACACCATTGTATTGCTTAAAGGTGTATTAAACTCTCAATTCTTTTTTTCAGTAATGAATCCAGATCAAACAAATTTATATTGCCCAGCAAAGTATTTCTTTACATTTTTCCCCCAAAGAATTACAGTCATCAGGTTTCCAAACAGCTCCAACTCTCTCAGCTCGGTTTCCCTGAACTTCCTGTATAGTACAAGATCATAAGGTACAGTGCAGTCTCCTGCAGCTGTTCATCTATTAGCTTAAAAAAGGGAGGAGGGAAGGAGCGTGTAGGGGGAGTGGCTTGCTTTGAAGTGTTTGTGGAGATGCACACAGCTTACCAGCACACACAAGGGTGGCTCCATAGGACCTTGCAAGGGAAAAGAGCCAAGAGGGTATCAGGGAAAGAGGGTATCAGGGCCAGGCTCAGGGGACCAGCTGATTCTGCAGGAAACTAAGGGGTTATTCATGTAGGAGCCGAAGGACCCAGCCGTAGCTTCGACTGATCCTTCGGCTCTCTTCGGCCGCCGGATTGAACCGAAGGGCTGCTGTACTGGCTATTCACGATAGCCTGTACAGCAGCCAAAGGCGGCCAAGCGGCTCAACGGTGCTGAAGTGACACCCGAAGTGGGGCAAACTGCCTGCCGAAGGCCGGCCTTTCGCCCCGCAAATGACAGCTGAGCGGAGCCAGCCATGATGTCACAGCTGGCTCCGCTCAGTTGTAATGACAGATCAGTGTCCCTAGGTCATTAAACAATAACAACTGGGCAGAGAGAAAACATGGACATAGTAAACTATGAACACCTGCAATTCTATTTTACATACAGTAATCTACACAAATACATTTTTTTGAGAGGGTTTAGTTGTACTTTGAATGTAAGTGATGCCATCCACTTGGCCATGCTGCGTGGCAGGATTGTGTTCATTTCAGAACTGGATGGAGATAAATACAAATTCTTTTGCAGGTAAATCAAATCTCATTTATATATATTTTCTCTGTGTATTTAGATGTTTGCCTGGAATTCAGCTTTAAAGCAGAACTCTGGGCAAATCAAATCTTAAACCTTGCAGTGGGTTATACTCACCCCAACTGCGATCACGGCTTGCTCTCACACCACTCCCTGCTGTCTGTCTCCTCCACCGCTCCCTTTGCATCCCCACGCCTAATAGAGCGCATTGGACGCGATGACTCACAGGGCCTTAGACCGCTGTATTGGATGGGGAGAGAGGCTAAAGACAGTGGTGTAAGGGCAAGCCCAGTGACCACCCACCACTGGCACGTTTCACCCAAACATTCTTAACCATAGAGATAATGCATCAGAGGTGGGTGGTCGCTGGGACAAGATCATGTTGGCTACTGGATTGCCAGTATGCAGCGCTTTCTTCCTGGCTCATAAATAAAAATGCATTATATTTAGATGTAATTTCCTTTAATATTTATTATATGCATTTAAATAGCACGGACAATTTACGAAGCACTTTAAAAACAGTACTTTGACATTAGTCCCTCCCCGCACAGAGCTTACAATGCAGGATCCCTATCTCACATGAATACTTGCAAGGCAGAGGTGCTAACCACTAGGCCGTTGTGCTGACCTTTTCATTTTAATTCCAAGTTGTCTAATTAAATTTTTAATTCCTTTCCAGCTGATCTATGTACCACTTAAGATGCAAATCAGATATCGATAGCTATCACTTGATTGTGTGCTATGGTCATCACATTTGCTATTTTGCTTTCCTCCAATATATAAATATATATATTTTTATAGAGAAAAGACCAATGGGCGTGCTGGGGGTGGGATCTCACTGGACTGAAGGCCGAATCACCTTAGTGATAACGAAAGTGACATTTAGTTTTCACTTTTAAGGAAAGAACTCCTTTTTAACTATTTTTTGTGAAAACATGGATATGCTCATCATATGTAATGTTGTGTGGAGGGGACATTATATATAGAGAAAAGCCCAATGGTCTTAAAGTTTAATATTTATAGGTTAGGAAGGAATTTTGGGAAAACATGCGTATGATCATGGTGTGTGGAGGCGGCAATACCGTATATGGAGAGAAAAGACCAATGGGTGTGCTGGGGGTGGATCTCACTAAACTCATTGCTAATAAAAGTGACACTTAGCTTTAATACTTATAGGTTAGGAAGGAAAGAATATTTTTTGTGAAAACATGGATATGCCTATAGGTAATGGTGTGTGCAGGCGGCAATATATATAGAGAAAAGACCAATGGGTGTACTGGGGGTGGGATCTCACTGGACTGGAGACAGAACCCCCCCCCCCCTTCCTATGATAATGAAAGTGACACTTACACTTTAATACTTATAGGCGAGGAAAGAATTTTGGGAAAACATGCGTCTGATCATGGTGTGTGGAGGCGACAATACCGTATATAGAGAGAAAAGACCAATGGGTGTGCTGGGGGTGGATCTCACTGAACTCATTGATAATAAAAGTAGAATAAGGAAAAAAAGACACATCAGTGCTTCTCTCCTTGGCCGCTGGGAGCGGGAGGCTCCCAGAGCTCCCCGGGAGAGTTTTTTTTCCTTTTCTTCCGAAGAGCCGCCGGACAATAGGAAACTATTGGGCGGAGCTAGTTGTCACAGCTAGCTCCGCACAATCGTTCTCTATTTACTTTTTTCTGTTCTGCTCGGTCCCTCTGAGGGACCGAGCAGAACAGCCGAACCGAATGCCGCACAGCCTGAAGTGAATATCCGAACAGTGTTCGGCTCACTTCACTTCAGATCGGTCATTCACTCGGCTGCCCTCGGCAGCTTCGTGGATAGACCCCTTACCTTTATTAGGTTGGGAAGGAAAGGTTGCTATAAAATGGATAGGCTCATAGGTAATGTGTTTAGAAAATATTTAATTAATATATGCAAATGCCACTAAACTTCACAAATGCTTTGTATCAAATTGAATGCTGTGTTTCCTATTTTTATTCTTTTTTACCTTTCAAATATTTTTACATCTGCTTGAACATGATGAGTATTACATTTTCTGCTGATTAAACAGAAGAGCCCACTTAGTATTATGGGGCAATAAATGAGAGAAAGGATAAGAGGTCACATGAGCCATTAACTGCTGACGTTAACAGATCACACAACCCTTTGCATTCTTTGCTTCTGTACGTGATCCAGAAGGTGGATAATAGAGGGTACATAAACAGATTACAATTTGCAAAAGACTGTATTTTAATTAAAACATGCATAGCAAATGTATCCGATTGTCATTTAATAACATAATGCAAAGAGCAATGATATTAGGTGACCTATGGTAAATGACCACAAATCAGATAGCCGGTTTTATCAGTTTAGTGTTATTAGACTAATGAAAGATACTATCTGGAGGTTTTAGCTTCCTTTCTTTGACTGAAACTGGTACTTCACCTTGAAGGGTCACCAGAAGTCTGAGATGTGCTGCCTTGTCAACATATTGACATCACACACGGGCTCACCATTCCTTAGTGCATAGTACTGACAAATAACAGAGACCAATAGTCACCTACAGTCCTCTTATTTTCAGGACTCTGTTTAACATTGACATGCACTCTCAGGAGTTGAGATGCCAAGTAGTTGACAGGTAAAAACTTTCACACCTTAGGTTACCTTTGACCTCGGACACTACGACCTGACAAACTAAATAAAGCCAGGGACCAATTAAAAACTCCTATAAGTATAATTAAACAACCATAAACAATAAAAGCTGAACTCCGGCCAGCTTAAAAAAAAATCCCCTTTTGGTAGCTCCCATATTGTAATACTCTAATGCTTGTTAAGACTAGGGGGCAAGTAATAGAATTACCTACCTTATTGCTTACTATCGGAGGCTTGCACCCTGCCAGACGACCTTGCTCCCCAATACATCACCACATACAATGCTGGACCAGCGGTGAAGTCTACATTCTGGGGCTAGAACAGGAGTGGAGAAGAGCCCTGACTGCTGGGGGAGCAAGGAAGAAGGTAAGTATCCTTCTCTGTTATATTTACGTAAACTAAACAAGCACTAGAGTCTTACTATACGTGGGAGGGAGACTACCAAAAGGGGATTCATATCAGATGATCAAAGTTCAGCTAGACTAAATATCCAGTGCCTTGGATTAGCCCAGAGTGGTTATCTTTTTTCTCTTTAATTAATTGCGAGTTGCAGACTGCTATGCTATTTGACCCTCTTTCTGTGACAATGCTCGTGTTCGTGAACATTGGAGTGTGTGAACATCTACTCCTTTTTCCATTGTTTAGACCCTTGGTTCTCAACTGGTGGGTCGTGACTAGGGATGCACCGATACGGATACTAGTATACTCATACTCGCCCAAATGCTCTGATACCTTCCCTGATAACAGAACTTCCGGTCAGAGGAAAATTTTATCTGACCGGCAGTGCCGTAGGGGAACATGGATCCGGCTTCCTGGGCAATCAGGAAGCTGGGTGGCGAGTAATGACCCACCTCCCGGCTTCCTAATTGGTCAGGAAACCGGCTTCCCAGCCAATCAGCATGGAGCCGGCCGAACAGCTGGCTCCTTCATGATAGGCTGGAAAGCCGGGTTCCCAGCCAATCAGCATGGAGCTAGCTTCCCGACCAATCAAGAAGCTGGGAGGCAGCTTACATGTCTCCCGGCTTCCTGATTGCCCAGGAAGCCGGCTCCATGCCAGCGGAAGAACCGGTATTGGCGAGTACCGAGTACCGTAAGCAAAATATCAGTACTCGTACTCGATACTGAAAAACTTTTATTGGTGCAACCCAAGTCATGACCCAACAGTGGGTCGCAACCCTGTATTTATTGGGTCACCGCATGACTTCCACTCTTTTAAGCCTTCCCCTAGTGCAGCACTGTCAGTTCTCACACCAAGCAGCCATTCAAAATATGCTCCTTGTGCCGAGTGCCAGCTCTAGGTGGGGTGGGGTGGGATGGGGCTATGGCCGCGAGGGAGCTCCATCCATACGTGTATTGCTTACAGCTCCCTCACGTGTCCTGTAGAGGTGCCTAGACTGAATTGACCTCACACCTCTACAGGGCACGAAAAGGGAGCTGTACAAGCAATGCACATATGGATGGAACTCCATCACAGCACAGCAGCCCTCAGCCTGGATCCACAGGCTGAGGATCCACTCCAGTTCTCGGAAGAAATTGAGACTGGGTGGATCTTAAAAACATAAAATATATTAAAATTGTTTTTGGAGTGTGTGTGAGAATGTCTGTGAGTGTGTGAGATTGTGTCTGTGGTTGTGTGTGAATGTCAGTGTTCACACTAGTACAGTCCTATGTGATTAACGCACTGTACCACGCAATCACACCAACTGCACATTCTGGTGTGGGAGGTGTGTTGCATTGCCATTCATTTGAATGCCACCCACAGTTCGATAACCTGCACCAGGACGTACGGCACTGTAATGCCGTGTGTTTTGCAGTGTGACTTGGGTCATGACTTAAGACCAAGGACAAATGTGGGTCCTGAGGTCACACAGGTTGAGAACCAGTGGTTTAGAGGGTGTGTTTTTTGGGGAAGGGTTGGGGGGATGTATTTATGGTTGTTTAGTATATTTAATTTAGTGTTGTTTGTATTTTAATTGTTTTTCTTTTTATGTCTGTATTTTGTTACTAGTTTGCTACCCCTTTTCATCTCTTACTTTTTTGCTATCTGCTTTTTGTTTTTTTGTAGTAAATAAAGAATAGTCTGGCTAAACATAAGTCCAGGATATCCCATTGCACCCTTACAAATCACCAAAAACTATCCTACATTATATGTAAAGCCAAAACGCTTTTTAACTTTGGATAGAGCAGCCAAGGGTAAAACACCTGCCAGATTATTTTATTTTTTTTGCTTTAAGTCTTCTTTGCTTTCCCTTTACTTCCTGCCTCAGGGATGCAACAGGAAGCCGGAGAAAATCTTCCAAAATTAGGGGAATTACCCTGAAACAGGTGTCACTATTTAAAGTAGTATTAAACTCCCATTGTTTTTCAATATTGAATCCAGATCAATCAAAAATACATTGCCCAGCAAAATGTTTCTTTACATTTTTGCCCAACCACTTCCAGTCTTCATGTTTCAACCAACTCTCTTAGCTTGGCTTCCCTGAACTTCCTGTTGAGTACAAGATCACAAAGGGGCAGCGCAGTCTACAGCAGTTGTCCATCCACCAGCTCTGAAAAGGAAGGAGGGAGGAAGGAGGCAAGAGCAGGAAGCTGTGCATGTGTGATTGTGGAGACATACACAGCTTACTAGCACACACAAGGGTGATTCCATACGACCCTTCAAGGGAAGGCAGCCACCCTAAAACAGAATAATATTGTCTGTGCACAAGGGACCAGCTTATTCTGCAGGAAACTAAAACATTTAAACATCAAGGTGCAGTGACAATGGTCACCAATACAAATTAACAAATGCATCTCCCCTACAGGGACTCAGACAGTAATAAACAACTTGTCCTTTCCCATTCCTCACAAAACTAAAAAGAAGGTTTTGCCTAGAGATACACTTTCATTTCAACCTCCCAATTGCATTTTGCCAATATGATGATATTTTACTGAATTTCAAGATATTCACAGAAATTGAAGGAAAAGAAAAACTCTCAGTTTTGCATATCCCTAATGATCAGTGTAACCTGCGAAAGCTCGTGATTGGCTGATATTTTGCAATCAATTTGATTGATTTTGGACTTCCAATGGGATTATACAAAGAGAAACTGTCACACAATTCAGCCCAAATTGTTTAAGTACTGGCTCAATCTCATAGTGTACGTTGAACACTACACTGGGAGACTTTTATATATTTACAACATAATTTTTCTGTGAATTTGGTACAATTCAGCAAGCTGGTTACATATGGTCCCCTTGCCAGCCACAGAGGTTATTTCAAATATTACAGCAAACAATGGATTTAGCTGTTGTTTCCCTGGAATAATCTCAATTCCAAGCTTATTTTACACTCCGTTTAGCACATAGTGAATGAAACACAACATACACTTGGCGGAAACATCCATTTCCAAGTACAGAACTTTATTACCTGAATGATAGATGGGAGTTATGTAACACCATGCAGGGAGACTACTGAACACATCAGCAGCAAATTGTTCTCTTTCATCTGAGGAAAGCTTTAAAAATGTTTTACCTATTAGAACCTTCACACTAATAATTACAGGTAACATGGCAAAACAGCAACTGGATCTGAGAAATGAAAACTGCCTTTATGAAAAATCAGCAATGGGGAAAAAAAAGCAACCAGGGTCCTTTTGTGACAACTGAACTTTTCCCTGGACCAATAATTATGCTAAACCAGTTTATGCTGAAACAGTTTTACTGCAATCTTAGTAGCACAGTCTACATCCCATGAAAAAAAAACAATTAAAGAAAAAAAAAATCACCCAAATAAAAGAATAACGAGGGTTGCAAAATGTCTTTCTGAATAGGAGGGGAAATTACTGCATGTTATAGTTTTGTAAGGGCAGTGGAGCCTTCTAAAAAAAGAAGGTATTTACATGTCTCGGTTTAATCATAAATCTCAAAAATAAAAGTATTCTACTTTTTAGGATAGTGGGTACAGCCATGAAAATCATTCCTTTATACCTCCTGGCCAACTGTGCAGCCAGAACCTCTGGTTTATAGTACAGATACAGCCTAATAATAAGGATCTATTTATTCCTAGTGCTTAATGTTATGGGCCCGTTCATTGCAAACTGTATGCAGGTGTTCCAGGCTTGAAGACCATCATCGGTGCACTGTATGGATGCCATGGGCTCTATGGAGAAGGGCTTGGGGAGCAATGTCAAAGTATAACCAGACATGTTATGGGGAGGAAAGACAAAAGGCCCCTCAATAAACCCACACAAAGAACAGTAGAGCCTTCTAAAAACAGAAGGTATTTACATGTCTCGCTTCTATTAAAAATCCCCAAGAAAAGAGGATTATTCTTCATTTTAACATAATGGGCAGAGCCATAAAAATCATGTCTTTATACCTCTTGGCCAACTGAGCTGTCAGAACCGCTGGTTTATAGCACAGATACAGCCTATCCTATCATTATGGGACAATTCATTTCAATCTGTATGCGGGTGTTCCAGGCTTGATGGTCATCTTCAGTGCAGTTTATGGATACAATGGGCTCTATGGGGAAGGGCACAGGGAGCAATGTCAAAGTATAACCTGATATGTTATGGGAAAGAAAGACAAAAAGACCCTCCCTAAACCCATACAAAGCACAGTAGAGCCTTCCAAAAACAGCAAGTATTTATATGTCTCACTTCAATCAAAAATCCCCAAGAAAAGAGGATTGTTCTTCATTTTAAGATAGTGGGCAGAGCCAAAAACCATGCCCTTATAACTCTTGGCCAACTGAGCAGCCAGAACCGCTGGTTTATTGCACAGATACAGCCTATCATTATGGGCCCATTTATTCCAAACTGTATGTACGTGTTTCAGGCTTGCATACTGTATGCAGGTCTTCCAGGGAGATTTACTCTTTCCATTTGCCCTGGTGACCTGGGATTGAAAGTGCAGGAACCCCAAAACTTTGAGTTGTCACGAGTACATTAGACAAATCTTAGAGTGGAGACATTTGTTCCCTGGGTAGCATTTTCCCTCTTTTTGGAGAAATAGGTTTTCATCTCCTATTGTGTCAGGACAGGAAATGAGAGGAAACCTCCCCAAAGGGATAAAGATGGCAAAAAAAGGATAGGGTTTAACCCTTACCATCTCAATCTAGAATGAAAGAAAATTTTTTGACATTACTTATAATTTGAAGAGGAACTCCAGGGCTTAACAAAATTATCCTTGCATTGGGGCTACCCCTGCACTGAAAAGGATCAGGTGAATATATTTTTTGCATTCTGGCCCTTAGACCAAAACAAGCAATTAACCCTTGCAGTGCGGTGCTAGCCCCACTGCAAAGGCTAATTTTGTTAATACCTGGAGTTTCTCTTTAAAGCCCAAAGGAACTTTCAGTTTAAAGTAGTTCAATACATTCCAGGTGCATCAAATCTTAAGGTGTTCAATATCTTACATCTTCTTTTCTTTAAATATCAGCAGCAACCCCAGCCAGCATTCTGCATAAGGACACCCTTGCTATCTAAAGGTGATCACCCCCTGCTGTGTCAGAACCAAAGTAGTCCAATCAGTGGTGAGCATGAGCTTTGCTGATTGCAAAACTATAAGTCTGACTCAGTAGGGGGCATGTCAGACCTCTGCAGAGAGATCACTGCTTCCCCACAGACAGCAAGAGCCCCGCTTTGCAGCTGCTGGCAGGGGACAGGCTTTACTACTCAGGCTGCTTTAGAAAACAAACCAACCATAAGACAAGAAACACCTTTTATTTTGATGCATCTGGAATGTATTTAGCTGATTTAAACTAATGGCTCGATGGAGCTTTAAATTACTGACATCTACAGTTTAATAAAGTTTTTTTAAGTTGTCACAGATCACAACTGCATATTAGATCTGTGCCACCCCGAAAACTCCAGATCCAATCTTTACCTAAGCCCGTAGACCAAAATGAGCAGTTAACGCTTGCAGTGCAGGGATAATTTTGTAAATAGCTTGGAGTTCCTCTCTAAAACCCAACTGAAATACTTTTACTGGTTCATCAAATGAAAACGTGATCAATATCTTACAGTTTGTTTTCTTTAAAAATCAGCCACAGCCTTAGTCAAAAGGCCTGTGCCCTGCCAGCATGCTGCCGAAGGACGCCCTTGCTATTTGTAAGGAAGCAGTGATCTCCTTGCAGAGGTCTGATACACCCCCCTGCTGTGTCAGAGCCAAAGTTGTCCAATCAGTGGTGAGCATGAACTTGACTGACTGTAAAGCTATAAGCCTCACTCGGTAAGGGGCATGTCAGACCTCTGCAGAGAGATCACTGCTTCTCCACAGACAGCAAGAGCCCTAATCTGCAGCTGCTGGCAGGGGACAGGCTTTGCTGTTAAGGCTGCTGCAGAAAACAAACCATAAGACATGAAATACCTTTTATTTTGATGCATCTGGAATGTATTTAGCTAATTTAAACTAATGGACAAGTGGGTGAAAATCTATTAATGTCCACTTACATGGGCTGGCGGCG
>NW_017306645.1:528856-588325 GCF_000935625.1 Nanorana parkeri | reverse complement strand
GGTTGCCACTTGAAGAGCATGGTCCCTTTAGGTATGACTTACCTGTTTACGCGGGAAAATGACAGAAAGTACCAGAACCTTCTGAGGGGCTCATCCTCTCCCTATAAAAGGACGGCTCCTAAGGACCAAAGGTCACTTGGCTGGACTCACAACACAGCGAGCACCCCCACCCCCCTTCCCCTTTGCCCCCTCCAAAAATTTGACATTTAATTATATATGTCGCTGACTTTTATGTGGTTTGCCACCCTCAGCATGAGGGGGGGGGACTTTATTCGGTGTACAGTTTTTGCTTGTGTTGCTTGAGTCGTAATGGTTAAGCAAGTTCTTTGGTTGATTGATTATTTTACTGATGATTTTGTTGAATAAATAAAGTTGATTTATTTTAAACCAATAAAAGTGCAGCGGTCAAATTTTATTCCAAATGGTGTTGGGCGTTTTTATTTATATTATGATTTATTTTTCAATGTATTGGGTACCACCTGCAATGCCATGACCCAATTGGCCTTTAAATGACTGACTTCTGAAACTCAGTAAAGTTTCTTTAGGTTGTCACAGACCACTCACGCATTTTAGATCTGTGCCACCCCGAAACCTCCAGATCCAATCTTCTCATTTTACCTAAACCCCTTCAGCACACTCTGATGTCTTTATTCTCCTGACTGAAACGAAACAATGCATAAGAAAACTACGACACTTCAAATGCTGCGCCCCAACACCCTGACAGGGAGAAAATTACCATAAAGGAAAATAAAAGCTATTTGTTTGCGGCTTGTTTAAATGTAAAGGAATACATTAAACTGGTATGAAAAATTTAACTCGACGCGGAGAAAGGACGATTTAAAGGCATATTTGATTGTAATGAAATCTCCAAGCAAAAAAAAAAATGTTCCCGGCTTTGATGAACATGAGAGGCACCAAGGAAAATGCATGAAATTGAAATGGAATCTAGTCTTGCTCCCTCCGTGTCACTGCTGGCCCCTCTATGACTTGCAGCAGTGTGATTACCCAGAGGTATTACACATGCCGGGTTTTCACTCAGACCTCATCTCGTCAGGATCTTCTGTCTGTGTTTGATTCGCCCACGTGTTCCCCTAAGGCTATTGTCTCCGTTTGCTCTCCTTCAGGCACGCAATTCTCCCTAGTGATGTCCCTCAGACGCCGCGTCCTATTTACACTCTTCCCTACAGGCATTGTTGTGTGTGTATGTGTGTGAGCGTGTGTGTGTAGACCCATCACGAGCAGCCCCCCTCCTTCCCCATATGCTTCTGAAAGAGCAGCCTGTGTCATCTCTTTTCATACCTTCCCCACATAAAGTGGTTCTGTCCCCGTGTACTCCTCCACCACGAAGAACTGGTTCCACACCCAGCCACGCTTCACCCGGCCAGACACCTCCAACGACAATCCCGTCTCCATGGAAACCATTCCCAAGAGCTCCGGGCTGCAGAATATCAGCACCACAGTCCAGGCAAAGCCCTTTGCAGCCATCCCAAGTCCACTGGATCCCTGGGGCCTCACATCACGCAGGGAGGACAAGTACGCCAACTGTCACATCGACAGAGAAGGAACAAGCTTCTTGTACTACTCATTCCCGGGCAATCAGCTGGGACATTGTCCAAGAGACCTCAAACACCGGCTGGAGCAACAAAAGTCCTGGATGCACTTGCATGCAGCTATAGGGAAAGGCATATATTGAGTACGGCCAAGACAGCTGTTCGCACGTCTGGAGCTGTGTAATGAAGCCTGTGCCGTGATCAGGGCTCTAACAGGTGTATGAAGCTCTACCTGGAGGTCTAGAAGTACAGTTCTGAGATCCAGCTGAGAAATGATCTGTGGAGCTACCAGTATACTGCACTCTTCTGCAAAAGCCTGTGCTGTCCTCAGGCATCCCTCAATACATTTCAGTTTCCTGCAGCAGGGGAATGTTATGTACAAAGTGCTGCACACAGTAGGCTCGCCTGCCTATTCCTGGGATGCTCTCATGCTAATGAACTTATGCAGAAATAGGTGCCGGAATCAGAATCCAAAGCCAGCTGCGCCGTGCCATATCACAGAATACACTTGTGTGTTTCTAGCCGCAATCTTGGGCACACAAAAGAAGCTCTTCTCTTATGTACTACTCTACACTTCTATACAATCCAGAGTTTGAGCAAGCTTCTTTGTATTAAATGGGTTCGGCCGTATAGACAACACTTTGGGGTAATTAGGATGCGCTAGAAGTGCATTAAAACCGATAAGCACAGCTGGCACGGAATATGCAAAAGCTGTCGAACAAACACGCTAAATTATACATGGGGTTAACGCAAAGAGCTTAACAGGGCTTCCTAGGAGGTTATATTGAGATAATATACCCAAATCCCACATAATGTAGAGCTGCGTACGGAAGTGATGCTCTGAGCTGGGTTGTAATCCCATCGATAGGTATTTAACGTTCACACGTTATTAAATGGATTCTGCAGATATTAAGTGGTAGTAGTTAACTGTATAACGCTGGGCATCACAGACACATGTGATGGGCTATATTAGGATTAATCTATGGGAATATAATCATGTGGTGATCTGATAAACCTGATGGGAATAATATGGCACGGTATGCACTAACACACTTTGCAGCTGCAGTGCAAATATCAAAAAGTTGGCGTTATATGATGAGATCAAACATCTCTGGTTTGGGATAGAATGTACAGCTGCTCATTAAAAAAAAAAAAAACTGAAAAAAATGTTGCATCCCATAGAAGTGTCCAAAGAAATGTCAGATCACTTAGCAGGTAAGATAGCCGAGCTGTATACCAAACGCTGTAAGTCACCACCTTACAGTGGAGAATCCAGGCCTTCCAATTTAACTGCTGCTCTGACTGTGGCGAGTAGAGACCAAGTTCACTGTCCAAAAAATGGCAAGCTTGTATCTTTCATCTTGACCCACATGAACAGTAGAGCATGGAGACTCGTCCTTGGTGCTGAACGTGTCCTGGAGCGCAGAAGAGGTCAGCGACCTAAACAGAGAAACAAAAAGACTTATTTGAAGAACTCGTTATCTTGTTTTGCTTTTTGTTGCCTGTCATATTTAGTTTTATCACTATACAGCAGGCATGTAGCGAGTGTGCTATGTAAGCGACCATTGCTGACCTGGGCTGTCTCTGTATGCAATACTTTGAGTTGCTCACCTGCAGCATGCAGCAAATTAATTCAGGTCTTAATTTTCATACTTGTTCAAGCTTAGTGACTCAAAATGTATTGAGTTTTTTTTCTATTTCTGAACGTTGTACAAACATAGCAAGTAAATAAAATATACAAAACACTACACATATGTTTAACACTACATTTATATATTTTTTATACAATTTGTGAGCATGTGAACATTCGTTTTGGTAATATCACATCTTGGCCACTAGACGGAGCTAAGTAACATAGGAAATAAGCATTGCCTATGCTCCTCACCTCCATCTAGTGGCCATATTGTAGTATTACATGGCAAGATATTGGAACGGGGAAAAAAATTATATTAAAGAAGACAATGGGGTCTATTTATAAACAAATATCTGTGAACATTTATTTTGGGTGAATAATTCCAAAACAAACTCCGCAATATCAAAAACTAACCCTTGCAGTGGGACTACCCCCTGCACTGCAATGGTTAAGTGCTTGTTTTGTCTAGGGGACTCAAATAAAGCAGATTTACTTACGTGTTTCTCAGTCCTGCCAACACTCTCTGGCCTGCTAGATCGGGCTCCACAGCTCCTTCTCCCCTAGACTTTGGCGGTTGAAGGACTGCTAATGTCATCACATCTTATGCAGGTCTAGTGACCTGCATTACACATGAGGATGCAAAGGGATATTCCATAGAGATGAGTGCTGACCGGCAAGGTACCGAGGATCAGGTGAGTAAAACTGATTTATTTGTGTCCCCTAGAGCAATTGAGCACTTAACTCTTGCAGTGTGGGGGTATCCCTACTGCAAGGTTAATTTTTTGATTCTCCTGTAGTTCTTTAATTCACCCAAGACGAACATTCACAGATATACACAGGGTTGAAGGGCCATGCAAATTATTTATAAATAGACCCCATTGTCTTGAAGCTACTGAGTCTCAGAATCTGGACTTCCATCCTGCATACTTGTTTATTAGGCCAAAAGCCAAACCCAAAATGACAGTCGTGGAGCCAGTAACAAGTCATAAATGGCAGCTGACATATCTATTCTAACATGTTTCCTTTAAAACAAAACTCTAGGCAGATATAAAAGACAAATGAACAGAGCCGTTATCATTACTACATAATTAAATGTATTGTTTTAAATGCATTGTGTAAATACCTTTATTTTGTCTTAATATCAGCTTCCTGCAATACCCTGCACAACAGCAGATAGCCCTCATTCACACCTGAGCATTTTGTCATGTATTTCCCAAAGCACGACAGCACTTAACATAAAGAATCCCAGTATTTTCAATAATGCCCATTCACATCTGAGCATTTTGTCATGCATTTCCGAAAGCATGACAACACTTAACCTGAAGAATCTCAGTATTTTCAGTACTGCCCATTCACACCTGAACATTTTGTCATAAGTTTCTCTTAGCGCGACAAAATTTAACATGAAGAATCCCAGTATTTTCAGTAATACCCATTCACACCTAAACACAGTGGGGGACCTAGGGAACAAAAGGCCCTGGTGCAAGATTTTTTTTCGGGCCTCCCGCACCCCCTCAAAATGCATGTTTTTCGCAAAATGGTGGCCAATTTTGCATTTAACAACGGTCTCCTCCTCTTAATAAATAGCTTTTGGCAAAAACAAAACATGTTAAGCCTGAAAATGCCTAAAAAACAAAGAGCTTCAAAATCACCTAAGAATGCTCACGCTCAAGTGTGGAAGGGGCCTAGACTGGAAGAGTAAGAGACAGCACTGGGAGCCAATCAGGCAGTTTGCATGTTGGTCGGAGGAGAAAGCAGAGTGTGTGCAAAGGTAGGACGAGAGAGCAGAGAGAGGTAAGGTAGGATGAGAGAGCAGAGTGTGCAAAGGTAGGAGGAGAGAGCAGAGAGCGGGCAAAGAGATCACCTCTTCAGTCTGCTGCTGCTCTATCAATGTCCCATCAACAGGCTAGGAGTGGAGAGCAGACACCACTGTATCACTGCTGCAGTCTACAACTGTAAAAAACAAAAGTGGTATCATCGGCTTTGCTTGCAGCCAGAGCTGTGTAAATCTCGTATCTTGATGGACAAATGTAAATCCTATGCAGTGGCGTAACAACCGGGGGTGCGGGGGGGTCACTTGCCCCGGGCACAGGACTGAGGGGGGGCGCCGTCACGACCCCTGCTAAACGAAGCCATGGCTCCCTCTCCCTGATGGCATGCTTGGACTTGTAGTTCCTTAGCTGATAAATATGTGTGGGGGTGGGGGGTACAGTTCTAGTGGATGTTTATATAATATGGGGGGGGCGGAAAAAAAATTCTGCCCCGGGCGCCCATAACTCTGGTTACGCCACTGATCCTATGGCAGGAAAACAGCTCCCTTACATGCATTTTATCTGTGTATTTAGCTGTCTGCCTGGAGTTCAGCTTTAAATCTGATTCTCAGCCTAGTGGACGAGTATCTCATGAATACACAGTCCTGCATTCAGTGATTCAGTCGTAAATGTTAATAAAGTGACAACAATAAAATCAGACACAGAAGTGCTAGATGGTAACAAGATTTCCAGTTATTATCTATGGGTTAGTGACATCCTCAGTAACTGCACCTGCTGCCCAGTCATTTGTTGTATCTCCTCCGATGGGGTTTTCAGAATAATCCAATAACTGCAAGCTTTTTTCCATGTGTGTGTGGCGGCAGTTCTGCTATAGAGCTCAGCAAAATAATGAAATATTCAGATCTTGTCGCAGGTGTTCCAGTCTTCAATGTATTTGTGAGGTATAGCCCCCACTTTCCTAACTTACATAATGCAACCTCCCTTTTCTCCAGTCACAGCGCTCTGTTTGGCTGAGTGCTACTGTACATCATGTTGACAATAAAAATTACATTCCGGCTTCTGTTTTACACAGCCTCCTGTCAGAATGACTGCAAGCCACTGATCAGGACAAATTGAATACATCCCAACCGTATCAATATTTATTTCATTCTACAAATGGCGATGACGTGGAGAGACATGACTACAGAAAAAGTAACTCTATTTATCAAAGACGAATGTTAATCATGAGGATGAAAGCACATATTGACTTGGGCTGAAACTCTTAGCCAAGGAAGATATGTTTAGATGCAAAAAGACCAGGAATTATGTAAAAAACAATCAGAACCCTTCTTTAATTTTCTGACCTGCTCTAGAAAAATAATGTCTAGAATGACTTTTATTTTATGATCATTTTTTAAATTTGGTAACACAAGTTGTCAGTCTTCTAGACCAATATTGCTCAACCTTTTATTAGTCACGCCCTTTAAAAGTATGCAACATCTCAAGGCACCCCAGTCTATAATGTAACTGATTTTAAATGGGGACACCTACAAAAACACAAAAAAGTGGGGTTCCTCCTTCACATCATAGTCCCCCTCTTCAAATCAGGAACTCTCCTTTACATTAGAGCCCCCCCTTTTACATCAGAATCCTCCCTATCCCATTAGAGTCCACCATTACATCAGTAGCCCCCCTTCACATCAGAGCCTCCTCGTTTCACCTTAGGTCCCGCCTTCACATCAGAGTCCAACTGGCACAAAATGTTGAGGCACCCCTGAGGAAGCCAGAAGTCACCCCAGGGTACCACAGCACCCTGGTTGAGAAAGGCTGCTCTAGGTCAGTGGTGCCCAACTTGAAAGTGCCCAAGGGCCACATTTGTTTCAACCAGTCAAGTGGAGGGTTGCATCTAAGTAAGCAAAATAATGCATATATCATTTTTGGGGGCACAAACAAGGCTTTCTTTTGGTGATATTGTCTTGAATAAAACATGTTTTGTATGGAATCGAAAGACAAAAATGCATAACAAAGAGGCTTTTTCTCTTCTTTGGAGTAAGTTTTAAAAGTAAAATTTGTCTTAAAAAAAATAATTCATGCTTCACTAAAAGAAGTTTACTTTTCACTATTCACTAAAAGAAAAAAAGTTGAATTTGTTATTCTTTTTGCTTAGGAGCGATCAGTGGATCATAGGTACAATGCTCTGGCTCCTGCAGATTCTCCCTGCTGTCCCTGTCCACACCTTGGTACAGACATCTGGTAACATAGACGGGAGGTAGAATGAATGGAGTACAAGTGCGTTGACACTGCACTTGTAAGTCCCTGTGCTATGCTGGTTGAAGGGACTTGTAGTTTCTGTGTGTGTGTGTGGGGCGTTAAACACAGCTATGCCATTATAAAAAATCAACACCAGCCTGAAGGACTGAAGAACCCCACAATTCAGGTAAGTGTTTGGCTGAGTGCTACTGTACATCATGTTGACAATAAAAATTACATTCCGGCTTCTTGCATTCTGGCTTCCACCCCCCCAAGGGTTTTAAAATGACCATGTTTCATCCTAAATATGGGTGTAGCATGAAACATGGTCTGAAAGGTAAACTTAGCCTTTAAAACAACTTTTGTCACTGAGGAATAAAAAGCATAAATTGTATTCTAAAATTGTCCCATTCACAAGGGAACTAAAATAATGATTCTGGTACAATGCATAGATGAAGTTAATTACAATTAAAATAAAGGCTTTCTTTTTTTTGCACATTTTAGTAAAAAAATGAACAAACAAAAGTAAGAAAGATTTTAAAAAGTTTAAATATTAATGTAATATAATACATTTAAGAAATCAGAAAATAGCTAAAGGGAGAAGGGAAGGGAGGAATTAAATGGGACTGAATAGGGTTAACTGTGGGATAAATATGAACATATTTTATTTATTTTTTATTAAAGATGATATTTTATTAAAGATCATTTACTGTTAGAGTTGCTTTAAGTGCCATCACACGTACAAGAAACAGAGTAAACACCATGCATCCTCAACACTGATCGAAAGCTCTGTTTTACACAGCAGCAGCTACGGCTGTAACACAGAGCAGGTACTGGCTCCCATTTTGACAGCAAAAGCGGCAGGGTAAGAGAACAGGGCAGGCTCGCAAGCTGCAAAAGAAGGTCCCATGAAGCATTTGTTGGACAGCCCTGCTCTAAACCCTACAGTACAGAACTCTGTGGCATGTATGGCATGGAGAGCTCTAGTCTGCAAGGCCACGATGCTGTCCTTTATATTCTATACAAAAGCCCTCACATCAATTTGCTGGCAGGGAAACTCAAGTCACTAAAGCATCAAGTATTCCTCTAGATTCTGTCCAAAGGTCTCAAAATTATGTTGAAGAGCTACCAGTGAATAGTGCAAGTATTAGCATTAAGGACCTATGGTATGGATGGATCAACTATTTTCGGAAAAATGAATGGTCAGGGGTGCTTAGTGGCACCTAGAGATATATCTATAGTCATCTGATCCATCCTAATTCAGTCACATTAGGCGCTGATCATCTTTCTTTCTACAGGTACCTTAATGCATCGCCTTGGTGCAGGCTTTGTTGGATTGAAGAGGACTCTGCAAAGTAGTTTTTTTAACCAGTTGACATCCGCGGTGTTAAACCCCCTTCCCATCCAGGCCATTTTTCAGTATTCAGCGCTGCGGTACTTTAACTGACATTTATTCCGTCATGCAGCGCTGTACTGAAATGAATTTTATACCCTTTTTTGGGGACAGATAGAGCTTTCTTTTGGTGGTATTTATTCACCACTGGGGGTTTTATTTTTTTACTATATTAAGGAAAAATTACCGAAATTTTAAAAAAAAAAACAGTTTCCCCTATATTAAATGATAAAACATTTATTATTACCCAATTTTTTGGTAAAATATAAAAGATGGGGTCACGTCGGGTAAAAAGACACTAAACATGTCAAGCCTTAAAATTGCGTGCGCGCGCGAAACCTCAAAAAACTATAATACCCAAAATTGGCCCTAGGCGACGCTTTAAAAGCTGTTACCGCTCATCAGTTTAGTGTTATCAGTGATTGATGGCCCTAAAATGATTGCTCTCACTGCGACGTTCGCGGTGATATGTAACATGTGTAGCGCAATTGTAATTTTTGCGCGCTGGGGCACCGGACGCGTATTTACGTTTATAGGCGCGTAAACGTGGGGGTGGGGGAGTTAAACATTTTGGGGGGGTTTTTTCCCCTTTTTTTATATGTGGCTTTTATTTTATTTTATTTTTTTATGTGTTACTTTTCTTTTTTTTTATTTATATTTTTTTTTTTGCACTTATTGTTATTGCTATTATATAGGGGGATAACAACCCCCTATATAATAGCAAAGGCACACTGACAGGTCCTCTTTATGGAGATATTAGGGGTCTCTAGGACCCCTAATATCACCTATGGACCCCAAAAGAAGCTGATAAAGCAGAGATCTGCTTTATCAGCTTCTTCTCTCTCCAGATGACTGACAGGTGAATGCGGAAGTGATGTAACACACATCACTTCTGCATTCACAGCCCGGACGGGGATCAGCAAGGAGCTGATCTCCCGTCCTCCTCCTCCTGACGCCCTCGGAGCCGGTCCCGGGATCCAAGATGGGGCAGCGGATCCCGGGAATCAAGGTGAGGGGTCAGGGGGGAAAAAAATGTGCCCGCGAACGAGCACATATAGGCGATCGGCGGGCTATGGACCCGCCGATCGCCTATATGTGAAACACCCGGTAACGGGTGTGTGCATTTAGCGGGTCTTTTCTGCCCGTGCGTGCCCGCTAGGGGGCGCGCGCGAGCAGAAAAAAATTGCCGTCTGGAGACGGCAACCCGCAGATGCTGCAGTGCCGTCCGTCCGTTTTTTTACTACGGGCGGACGGCAAGAGGTTAAGGACATTAAAAGTTCACAGAAAAAAACACAACTATTAACATAACAATAGTGGATAGCCCTATAGAACCTTTTGGAAAGCCACTGCACAGGTGTTGCTGGTGCAGAACATATTGGCAGCAGGACATAAACAAACCCTGTAGGCAGCATGCACGTTGCTAAGCCATCAATAAACGTTTTTATCATTTTTATTTCTGCAAAAACATTGCATCAGAGCAGAGTCGCCTTTAGACATCATGCTGCCCTAAATAGCAATTACGCCCTTTTGTTCAATCTCTGCACATTGTGTCATGTGATCATTTTTATAAAAACTAGTGTAGAATACACTACTGGAGGCAGCATGCTGTCTACTTTATATGCAAGGCTAGTTCTTTTACAAGTACAAGTCACCAAACAAGAAAAAAAGAGAGTTGATTCAGTTTATTTCTGACCTGTAAAGCGTTTCCTGTTTTTTTACAGCTCAATATTCTCTGCACCCCCTTCTCCATAGAGTTCTTGTTGGATTTAGCCACACATGTCCAGAGACAGGCAGAAAAGGGGCACACATAAGGGAAAGGTTTTAACAATCTGTAATGTTTGAGGCTTTGTGAACCCTGCAGCATACATATGCAGAAGCATGATTGTATATTCCCTTTGTGTAGATCAGGCATGTATCTACAGTTTGAAAATCAGCACTCATCTTTTTTTTCACATCCTGTCCCTGGTTCCAAGTATATGCAATGATACCTGAATGTGCAGGTGAGCACCTTTCTGTCACATCTGTCACAGAAGGAACGTTGTTGCTTCCATTGTATTGACCATGTTAACTCATAGACATTAGTCTAATTGACTTAGCATGTATGGGGAAATAGAGGATGTGTGATATGGACAAAAAATTGAATAGATCACTAATCGGATTGGATTTCTTTTTTACTACATTACAAATATTTTGGACCAGAGTGGTGTTGTACACATAGCCTATTTGGAATTCAGTAAAGCATTTGATGTAGTTCCATATAATGATCTCATAAATATGTTGTACAGGCTAGGACTTAACCCTTGGGTGGTGCGTGCATTCGATGCACAGTTGGCTAAAGGATAGTAATCAGTATTCCAAGAAATACATTACACAGCAATGCAGAATACCATCAGCTATAGAGGACTATAAATCCCAGCAATAATGACTACCAACAGCTATAGAGAACTACAATTCCCAGCAATACCATTATAGAGCAATGCAGAACAGCATCAACTATAGAGAACTACATTATACAGTGCAATGCAGAACAGCATCAGCTATAGAGGACTACAAATCCCAGCAATACATTACACAGCGCAATGCAGAATAATATGAAGCTACATACTCTGTTGCTCTGGGTTCTCCGCCTGATGTCTAATGGGTCTCAGGAGGGTTGTGCGGGCTCTCACCAGGGGTCCAGAGAGTTTCACGGGTGCGTGTGTGTGCAGCAGAGGTGGTTCCCTAATTAGGCTCTCAGGTGGCCAATGTGGACCGCCAGGTGGTCAGTGCGGGCTCTCTGCCCCAGAACAAAAGGCTCCAGTGATGGACTACTAGTTTGTATTGAGATTGTAGTCCATCACAGGAGCAAGCTTGGAGCGGTGGAAATAAGAAAAAAAAAAGTGTGGTGTGCAATATAGTGAAATGTAAAGTGTAAAATTATACAGCAATCAATGCAAAATGGCACCGGCTAAAGAGGACTACAAATCCCAGCAATACATTATACAGCGAAATGAGGAATTCCACCAGCTATAATTTAATATTGCTGGGATTGGTAGTCCTCTATAGCTGGTGGTATTCTGCATTGCGCTGTATAGGGGACTACAAATCCCAGCAATAATACATTATACAGCACAATGCAGAATCCGATCGGCGGCCGCTCGGTCCTCAAGGGGATCCTCAGAAGGACCCAACGGGCTGCCCTCTACAGCGCCTGAATACAGGGCCGCGTCTGCCTGATCCAGCCAGCCCAGATCGCATACTGAGGCGATCCTGGCTGGCTGTACCAGGTAGATGCGGCATGTTAGAGGGCCCCCTGCTGGGGCCTCCCGAGCACCTCCTTGAGGAGCAGCGGCCGCATCGATCACAGAGCCGTGTCGGATGCGGCAGGCGGCCGGGTGTAGCGGGGGTCAAGGGGCGGTTCGCGGTGGCATCAGAGAGGCCCGGGGGGCAATTGCCACCCTGCCCAGTCTGGCCCTGATCAGAATGTGATTGTATATGGAGTTCATTCGGAACAAAGAACTGTCACTAGTGGTGGCTCTTGTACTAGGTCCTGTTGTGTTTAATCTGGTTGTAAGTGATATAACTGAATGTTTGGTGGACAAGGTATGCCTTTTTTTCTGATGGCATAAAAGTATGCAATAGGATTGACAATCCTAGAGGGGTTTGTACCATAGCATATGATTTGGCATTGCTGGAAGATTGGCAAAAGCAGTGTAAACTGCATATTAACATATCTAAATGCAAAATCCAATATTGTGGGTACACTGTTGGTCAGAACTAGAGGAAAAAGATTTGGGTATTTATTTCAGATGATTACAATGTGAGCAAACTATGGCCTGGCAGAGGGGAAAATAAATAGAATTTTGGAGTTGCATGACTGGCGGGATCACCAACAGGAAGAAGAAAGTCCTGATTCCACCATCTAGATCTTCAGTTACCATTAGAAGGATCACCAGCAGGAGGAAAGAGATCCTGGTTCTCCGAACTAGATATTTAGTTATCACTTGAGGGATCACCGGTGATTCCCCTATATAAATCTTTAGTTATCATTAGAAGGATCACCAGCAGGAGGAAAGAGGTCCTGGTTCTCTAAACTAGATCTCTAGTTATCACTTGAGGGATGACCGGTGATTCCCCTATATAGAGCTTTAGTTATCATTAGAAGGATCATCAGCAGGAGTAAAGAGGTCCTGGTTCTCCAAACTAGATCTCTAGTTATCACTTGAGGGATGACCGGTGATTCCCCTATATAGAGCTTTAGTTATCATTAGAAGGATCATCAGCAGGAGTAAAGAGGTCCTGGTTCTCCAAACTAGATCTCTAGTTATCACTGGAGGGATCACCTGCAGAATGGAGAAGGTCCTGATTCCCCTGTATAGATCTTTAGCTATCACTAGAGGGATCACCAGCAGCTGGAAAGAGGTCCTGATTCCCATATATAAATCTTTAGTTATCATTAGAGGGATCACCAGCAGGAGGAATTAGGTCTCCGTTAGAAGATCAGAGTCAGTCAACAGTGAGTGAATTTTCACACGCCTAGGACACACAGGTGTATAATTAGACAAAGAGGTTGAAAGAATAAAAAAAATAAGCAGACTCGATGAACCACTTGGTCTTTTTCCTGTCATCACTCTTCTATGTTTCTACTCACACAAAGGCAGACATGCTCGTCTTCTGCCTAACCGTGAACACAGTTCTTCTCCCAGAAATGTGTAAAATTAAATAAACCTCTCCAGTGCCCGTGTTGTGTGATGGAACCAATTCATTATGGTCGGAGAATGTTCTCTTGGAGTCAGCATGAAGCTTTATAGGATAAATCATAGCAACCCGGGAAGGTTTCAGTCACCACTGCAGGTTGTTACGAGTGCATGTGTAGCCATCAGTGTGTACTGGAAGAGAAGATCAAGCATCTGTTTCTTTTTATGAAAACAAGCTAACCTAAATGCAAAACGTGACATTTAATTTTGTATTACATATACTTTCTGTCTCTGGATTAGCAGGTAGCTGCTCAGCCCTTTCACACAACAGATGTCTTTGATATTTTGGTGTGTGTCATGATAGGAAAGATGTTTATCCATAAGCTATACATTTAGCCAGATTTGTTCTGTACCTTGCAGGCTCCCTTAATATTGCCAAGCATAATATTTATACACATGTAAGTAAACTGTGATTTAAAGTGCAGCAAGCATAACAATATGAAAAACTGAGTGCAGATTGGGAAAGCAGTCACTAGAGTGCCTACGAATGCCTATAGGACCTTGCTTTTAAATAGATCTTATGCAATCTTGGCAACCCACAATGCAAATGCCTGAAAGTAACTCCTTTCAGTCACCTGTCCATAATTTCACCTGTTTGCAGAGTGAACAGTAGAAAAAAGGAGGACACATTTAATATGCATCTTGCGTTGCATCAACATTTTTCCTGCAGGGTGAGGTGAACTGCTATCATGTTTTTCTCGCTGTCTGCTTGTTGGGGAGATTCACCATCCCTTCCTGTCCTCTTAGTAGGGGATCAGAGAATCAGCAATAATAAAAAATAGCCTGGTAAACATGTGAAAGGAAACCTGGAGTACAATTTGTGGACTTAAAAGAAATGATAATATTAAAGCCCATCTCAGGGATAAAACTTGCCCAGCTTTCCTTCACTTAAGATAAGGGTTAAAACCTCTGTGGCACAAAGAATTGAAAAGTTTCCATAAACTGGTAAAGTTAATTACAAAATGGATTTAGCTGGGTAATCATCACTCTGGAGAAATAGGTGTGGAGATTGCTGTACACATAGGGAAAACTGTCAGAAACAATGTTGACCGCAATATTGACTCACCTGATCCTCAGTCCTGCGGTGACCGCTTAACTCTGCCCCCCTCCGATCTGGTTGTGGTATGTCACTCAGCATCCTCACAAAGATCGGGTGATTATTTCTTCTTTATTTTTGTCAAGAAATGTGATGGGGACATTAAGGCCTGGTTCACACCTAGGTGTTTTTGAGCAGTTGGAAAAGCGCTTTTAAATGACCAACACATGAAATCCTACGATTTTCAATAGCCCCTGTTCACACCTGAGCAGCAAAACACAAGCAGGAAAACGCCAAAAGCCCAAAAAGGTACATCAGCTTCTTTGGACAGTTAACAGTTTGCCCCATAGACTGCAATGGAAACACCCGAAAACGTGTGGCAGAAGCACGTTGCACATTTTCATGCACGTTTGTACCCTATTTTGTCCATTACCCGCAATGTTTCATAAGCTGCCAGTCAAAATCTTCATGTATGCGCGTACAAACGTGCATCAAAATGTGCCCAACGTACAAATAACTGCACACTGAACACGTGCAAAAACGATGCCGCCTAGATGTGAATCCGGCCTAAAGTTTTACATATTAATTCTCTCTCACTTTTTCTCTCTCTATACAGTATATAGGTATATATATATGCACATACAGCACTGTAGATTTTCTAAAGAGAGGGCACGGCAGAAGTTGTTTCCTTTTTGACCCTCTGTCCCTGAGGTAGATGAGTAATCACCTTGACTCATTCACGTATATGGGTAAATGTCAGCTTGACTCTGACCTCTGTAATCAGACAAACAACAGCAGGTAAGGAGAATTTGTGAAACATTTCAAAAGCAGACTAAAGCTCCACCTGCTGGATGGCTATAATACAACATATTCATATATTATATTTTTATATTTGCATGGCTTAAAAAAAATGAAAAAACACTTTTCTTTGTTTGTTGTTTTAATTTTTTGTATTCCTTTTTTATTGCTTATCTTAATAAATGCACAAAGAAATTATGTACAAAGCCAATATACATTCATTTTAACCACAAACACAAGGGATTGCTTGGAAAACATCTTGAAATAATTTGTTTTTGCATAACACACAGGATTATGCTCTAAACAGATTTTTTTTCGGTTTAATAAATGACTTGTTCTTGCCAATATAAGAACCAAAAAAAGACAAAATAAACTAGATCATATCGTGAGATGAAAATATTATAGCTGCAGCAGAAGTGGAAGGGTGGCAAAAAAAACCCTTACTTTAACCTCTATCTGCTCTGATGCTCCCTTATAATTACTATGACCCTTCTCATATTGACTGCACTATGGGGGCATCCCATGATATAAAGGATAATTATTGTGTGCATCCTCCTACAATGATGGTAGCAGAGCTGTAGAGCATATAGAACATATTCCTTTGTAAAAACTCTTCTTACCTGCTGCATTTTTTTAATGTGTTTCTCGATATGTAATGTCGACTCTGGAAAAATAATCAGTACACTTCCTAAACAAGTGTCACGAAACATGCCTTGTAAAATTCTTGACCACCACCACACCAAATAGCACTGTCCACTCTAGTTTTATACCAATGCCTGACTATAATCAGATGTATTTTTTTATATTTGAATAGAGTGCAGATTGTTGGAACATCTGTTTCCTTTTTATTTTTGCTAGTGTGAAGATGGTGAGCAATGTTGAAATACTTAAAAATGCTGGGCTAGGATGACATAATGGAGAGGGCCATGTACGACATGTATATGTCTGATACAGCAGGGTTTATGTGACATAATGCAGAGGACCTAGAGGAGGACCACATACTGTATTATATCTATGCTATGGGGGCATAGAGATCTTTTTGGAAAATAGTAATGACCCATTTTATAAATATACAGTGGTACCTCGGTTCACAAACTTAATTCGTTCCACGATTCTAGTCGCGAACCGAATTGGCCGCAAACCAAATCAAACTGTGATCAGACCACGATCTCGACTAGAGGAAGCCACGGCCATGTGTCAGATTAACGAAGATGGCTGCGGTTGTGTTCGTCGCCCGATGCGGATTTCGAGAACGGAAGCAACATTTTGCCGAACTTCCTGTTCGCGAACAGAAGCGTTCGTGAACCGAGGTACCACTGTATATTGAAAGAGGCTGGTAGACTATAATTACACATGAGATTTCAAGGTTTGCAAAGTTATTGAAGGAACCATCCCCTGGCAATACAGTGCCAATTTTTTGTACCAATAAATATATTCTGTTTCTTGCTAAATTATTGCAGCCTCTTGTGTCATAGTCGGCCTGCCTGTAATAACAAATCTATAAAATACTAGCCATACCAGAGTGCCTTCTAAATGCATTCTTCTTCTGCTATTTGTGAAAAAACACCTTGAAGTATAAATAAAGCCATAAATTGTCAGGGTTTTTGCTGCCTGCATTCCATTGGGGAGATTTCCCTATTGTTATGTAGAGACACAACAGGAAGGGAGGGGAGATCTCTCCAAAGTAAGTCAAATTCTTTTTTACTTGTCACCAGAAGAAGTGTCCCCATCTGAAGATTTCCCATCTATTCCGATTCCAGCGCCAGCTCAGAATTTTAGATTTTCTCTCACTTTCACCCTAGGTGACAATGGTCAACAGAACATATAGAGAGAATAAGGGCCCCATTCATACCAGCCTGCATGTGCTATATGGAGCACATGATCCAAGGTACTACACCCCACTATAGTATACCCACAGACCTCAGAGGAGTCGGGTGCTGGCTCACCATGGATGCTCTGTCCACCCCAAGTTCAACAACAGTGAAAAGAAAGGCAGCCATACTCCAAACTAAAAGCTATTACTAAACATTTAATAAATGGGTCAGTGCAAGACAGACCACTTGAACTCCACCCTTTGACGCATTTCACTTAGAATGAGCTTTTTTGTAGAATAATTATTATACAAAACAAAAAGATTCTTTTTTTTTTTAATGATCTGTATTTATGCCTATCTCCTCATCATATCTCCAGATACATTGCTCTGTTTTTTACTCCATGCAAACCTCCCCTAAGAGGAGCCCGGGCAAGCTGTAAATGGTTAACTAACAAATAAAGTTTTAAAGCTGGATTGAGGATTGGACGTGGGCAGAGAAACAGGCATGGGCTAGCTGTGAAAATGCCTAAATCCATAGGAGGTACACAGCGGTAAGTCATGTGCACAGAGACCACAGCAGTACTGTACACTGCACTAAATTACAAGGACAGATTGTTTGTGAAAAATTTTCTTTGTGGTCAGAAAATATTTAAAGTATATTAATATTATGTATGTATACACATATGTTCTTACATGTGTTCACATTCTATGCTGTCTCGTGTGATGTATGAAAGCCGGCTACTTTTACAATTGCGGATTAGAAATTAAAAAAAGAAGATTAAGCCCATGAAAATCCACTTGAACATGCTTATTATATTTTTCAATTTTCTTTACAAAGCCGGTGGTATTTGCAGCAAGCTCCCCAATTACCCCACCATACTAAGTGCTTTGTTCTTAAATGTTTTTAAACAAAGCAGCCATTAAGATTAATACTTCTTTTGATAATTTGTTACAATCCTGTCGCATGCATGGTTATTGCAATATGGGATTATAAATCATATTTATATTGGTGCGCGCCGTTCTTTTGAGAGTAGAGAAGTGTATTACATTTTAAATGTACTTCCTGCACTTCAGTCAGTATTAAGTTTGGCAAGGGCTGATTTTTTTTGTTTTGTTTTGCAGTTGACAGTAGTCCCTACACATGTGAAGCAATTAAACAACAAAACCATTCTCAGTAATTCAGACGTCCTGAGTATCTTCTTTTCACAATGATACCAGCCGCAGCTCAAATTTCAGAGTGCTGCTGTGTGCATTTGCAAGGATATTATGAGAGGTACTTTTGGTTTAACTGGGAATACCTCTACTAAATTCTCAGCAAGTACTTAGATGTTGATTTCTTGCTACAGAGAGAATTAAAGGCCAAACCGGGGCTTACCATGCACCCCAGTGTCCCCCACACCCAAGACACCCCTAATGTGTATTTTTTTTATTATACTTACCATTTTTATATGTCTTCAGACTGGTCATCTGCTGACCATGCTCCTATATCTCCTTGTCTTCTATATTATCTATAAGGATCTATAAGGGCTAAGCTATGTTGATCTCTTACTTTCGAGAGAATTAAAGGCCACATCTGGGCTTTCCCTTCCTGCCCCCCAGTGTTCTCTGTCCCCCCAAGCCCCCCAATATGTCTTTCCTTTTAATTGTACTTACTGTTGTCATATGTCCAGAGTGGTCATGTGCCGAGCATGTTCCTCTATCTCCTTGTCTTCTCTATTATCTATAAGACTTTGGCTATGTTGATCTCTTGCTACTGAGAGAATTAAAGGGCAAATCTGGGCTTACCCTTCCTGCACACCCCCCTACCCCCAAGACACCCTCCCAATGTGTATTGTTTTTAAATTGTACTTACCGTTTTCAGATGTCTTCAGGCTGGTCATGTGACCATCTCTCCAGTTCTGAGTGGTCCTTATTGATACAGAGAACAGCACTAACATCATGTTCTTTGCATCATTGTATGTGAGTTTAGTGTACCATTGTGACACCACAATGGGGGAGGTCCATTATGTCCTGCATTCACAGGATGCCTTCACTGGGCATCATTCAACCTGGAAAACTGAGAATATCTAGAGGTGGAAACGGGACAGCATCATAAATTAAGTAATAATTGCTGCTTTTTAAAAAAAAGTGGCCTAATGAACAAAAAAACTGGGTTGGGTGTTAACCACTTGGATCCTCACATAATTAGGCTATACACAGATATTTAGCAACTCATTCAAACTACTAAAATTATTTGCAATTAATAGCTAGGAATAGCAAATAGTCACTCAACAAATGGAACACACTGCTGTCTATGGAGCAACCTACACAAATAGCATGTAGTAGGGAACAATCTTGCATGATTACGCAAAGATCCAATAATATGTGATTGACCGTTACAAGAAGTTACTGTGTGCTCTTTGAATAGCTTACTTCATTTGTTGCATCTGTTTAGAAATCAATTGTTGCTCCTAGAATTTAATTGTTAGCACAAGAGATACTAAAAATAATAACCTTCTTTGATATGTAAATATTGTCTTTTGGGGATAAACAAGTTCTTAAGATGGTGTACAGTTGTTACACCTTCAAATAATTATTTTATTTTACATTTATTTTAAAAGGCAAAAAAAAAAGGAAAGCGAGACTCTACACATTTGTCCTGCTTGACCTGGCATAGTTTAAAAAAAGAACTAATGTTTTGCTCAGTGTCTGCAACCCCCCTCTGTCAATCCCTGCACTGGCTTCCACTTGCCCAAAGGATAACATTCAAAATATTAACAATCGCTTACAAAGCCATCCACAACTCTGCCCCCGGCTATATCTCAAACCTGGTCTCAAAGTATCACCCGAACCATCGGCTCCGCTCATCCCAAGACCTCCTGATTCCCAGCTCCCTTGTCAACTACTCCCATGCTCACCTCCAGGACCTCTCTAAAGTCTCTCCCATCTTCAGGAACTCTTTACCCCAACCTGTCCGTCCATCGAACACCTTGACTGCCTTTAGGCATTCCCTAAAGACTCATCTCTTCAGGGAAGCCTATCCCACCTCAACCTAACCGCTCAACCATCACGTTCTCAAACAATTCATCCCCACACAGCTCCCTCCTCATGTATCACTTCCCCCTCCCTCTTAGATTGTAAGCCCTCAGGGGCAGGGCCCTCCTTACCATCTTGTCTTGAATTGTATTGTGATTGTAATGTCTTCTTTATATTGTAAAGCGCTGTGCAAACTGTTGGCGCTATATAAATCCTGTATAATAATAATAATAATAATGTTTCTGGAGATACAAAAGCCCATTTTATTCTAGGATATGTTCAGTTAATCAAAACATGAAAATAATGTTGCTGGTACAGGGCATGCAGAAGTTGAAACCTTGCTCCTGTGATGGTCTACTAATTTGTATTTAGATTGTAGTCCATCACCAGTCAGCACCAATTCAGAGATGATTTGAGTATCTACAGTTATACATAAATAAGGTTCAATTTTGTTAATAGGGTACTTTAAACTCAGGAGTTAAATCTTAAAAATGCATACAAGTACCCTATTAAATAAACTGAACCTTATTTGTGTATCACTCAGCTGTAGATCCTCAAATCATTTCTGTATTTGTGATGACACTGTCCTTCCTCCTGGAGGATGGCTTCTATTGTTCCTCCCTAGCTTCGGCCTTGCCCGTGGTCCCTGTGTGTGTTGTAAAGTAGGCACCACTCCCAATACAAATTAGTAGACTAAATGTGAGATGTTAGTCCATCACAGGAGTGAGCTTGGAGTGGTGGCTACTTTACAACACAAACAGGCACCATGGAGAACCCTTCAATGCCAGCCGCTGCAGCTGCTAATACATAATTGTTCTTAATTCTTCCCAAGGTTCTGTTCACCCAGGTAAGTGAAATGACCGGCCTAGGACCTCTGCATATATACTGTAGGAGCATGTGACTCACTCCCTGTAGAATATGATTTTTGATGTCATATTTTTATGTCATATTCATATTCTTGTTCTTAAGGTGAAAAGTTTAAAAGAGGAAAAATAGCTTCCGTTCTTGCTTAAAACTCAAAAATGTGTTTAATTACAAAGTTACAAATGATTACAAGATTAATAGCATAAAACAAAATATAGAAATATGTAGATGTATAAATAAGTTCTTGTAAGTGTTTAAAGTGTTAGCATCTCTGTCCCTCATGTCTGTGTGTCCAGCATGTCAGCGTGTGTGTGAGTGTGAGTCCTTTGTGCTCGAGTCCCCCCCCTCCTCTCTGGCCATCTAGCCCCAAGTGTAATCTGAAACTTAGACAAACTATAAGGTATGAAGGGGGATAGGAATAGAGGATTCTTGTATTTGAATGCAAACTATTATGCATTCAAATAAACTATATAGTGTTACAAATACCAATATTTATACATAATTCAATGTTCTTTCTTATATAAATAACTTAATCAAGAAATATTACAGTAAAGAGATATAATACATACTTTGTAAACACTTCATAAACTTTGATTTAGAATGCCTCACAGTCTTTCTTGATAATAAGGAATGTGGGAGGTTCTAACCAGAAGACATAATTGATGAGTATCATATGTGCACCTTAACCCTAATACTACTGTCTAGAAAACTAAAACCATGGACTTTTATAAGTCAGCTTGCATTTATTCCTTAACTGAACAAATGTATATAGAAAATCAATCATCACTTATGTTCATCACATGCATACATAATCCCTATATGAATAATACCATTTTAACACTCCCCTTCCTGAACAAGAAAGGAGATCCTTGCTGCACTCTTTACCAGAATTCCTATATAAATACACAAGTGGGTGCTTGGAGTGTCTGCGGATGGCGCCACCAACAAAGAGATAGTAGAGGAATGTCACCAGCACACCAGACCGATCATCACAGCAAATAAGCATCCATTTATTGACGTATGCTGTCTCTCATTTGCAATCTCTTTTGGGGCCACGCAGGGTCCACTTTATCAGGCTCAGAGATGATAATCTCTGAGTCTGATGTAGGGGACCCTGTGTGACCCCAAAAGCACTTGCAAATGAGAGACAGCATACACAAGTGACCAGGGCCATATTTCCCACAAGGCCAACTAAGGCCCGGTCTTGGGGCAGCAGGGAGTAGAGAGGCAGCAGGGGTGTTGAATTCATATCTCCCGATGCAGTTCCGGGTTGGGGTTGGCATGTAGGGGGGCGCATTAAGGAACCTGGCCTTGGGGCAGCAGAGAGAGTAAATCCGGCCCTGCATGTGACAGTGCTGGTGCTTGACAATTGGCCACTCAGACACTCAGCACTATCACATGGATGAGGGAGAGAGTTCTCACCCTTGTAAACTTGAAGAAGTTTACCCAGTGGGAATCTTCTCCTCATTTCTGTGGTTCAACAGAATGGCAGGGGAGCAAAGTGAAGCTATGGGTCTACATGGACAAAGCACAGGCTCTTTTTTAATTTGTTTCTTGCAGGGGTGTTTGTTCATTTTTGCTTTACAAAAATAAATTTGCCTAGGGGTTCCCAATTATTTCTATTTAGTTTATCAGAAGTGTGTCTCAAATATATTCATTTTTAAAATCGTCTTTTCCATTCAAATTTGTATTATTTTTGAAAAGTCCTTTTGCATAACCCAAATTTTAATATAAAAGTCTCAAGCCCCCAAGTAACCACACATAGCTAACATTCATCTGCAAGCTTTTTATAGGCCATCGACAACATCATTAATAAAAAAAAACTGAAGGACAGGGCCAAATAGAGATCCCTGTGGTATACCACTAATAACTCTATTCTAGCCTGAATATGTTCCATTTACTTACTTTGTCTCCTTCATCGTCTGCAGCTCTCTACCCCGGTACAAACGCTTTTCCCACTAGACCTGGAAATCACATTTTATGTACCTGTCTTTTATGTGGAACACTGCTGAAATCTTTTACACTGTACAGATATTATTTATACTACTAAGTTGTAGTCTGAAAGTCAACTCCATATGAAAAGAAAACATACTGGTTCTATACAATCGTTACTTAATTAAGTCATACAAAATATGATCAAATTATGTTGATTATGTTATGTCCCTCGGTTACCCAGACACTAAGTATTTGACAGCGGTCCCTGCATGTGGTGATACATGTCAGTAGACGCTGCCTTTTTGTTTAAAGATAATTCACACCATTTACCTGGCTCCTAGCTATCCAATTGATACCCCATACAAACTGTTTTACCTCCCCCCCCTAATTCTGATCCCTGTAAGTAGAATTTGATAATATTTTATGATTATTTTTATATATTCTTATTTTACATTTATATATGCACAAGACATATAATCCGTTGAGATATACTGTATATATAGAATTATAATTCTTTCATGCTATAAAGCATAATATTCTGTGGATGTTCATCCTTGTATCCCTATAATGTAATTTTTATCCTATGGATCCTGTATCAAAAATGCTTTAAACATTTCTGTCTGACAATGTCTGTCCATACCTTCCTGAAGAAGTGGCTACATTAGAACCACTAAATGTGCTGAGAAGGTGTATTATATGTGTACCTTTCATTAACAATAAAAAATAAAATGCGTAGACTCCATTTGTCATACGCAGGCGCCTTGACTGACCTGAATCCTCATTTTTGGGGCATTCTCCTCCCCTTCCCATACCATATTGGTTTCCTATAGCTCCTAAGTTCTGGATAGTCCGAATCACACCCCGGGGACAGGGGCGGAACTGCGGCTAGCGCAGCCGGTGCGGCTGCACCGGGGCCTGACCTTGGGGAGGCCCAGTGGACCCAGGCACCAGACCAGTGGCAAGATAGGGAAAGAGATGGTGGGGGGGCCATCCAACCGCCGACCGTCCGTCTGTCCGGCCGCATGGCAGTGAGGCAGAACAGCCTTCAAGCACATGGTGAGGCAGCGTTGGGGCCTCGGCCGGGAGGACCCAGCAGCTTCCTGATTACACAGCCCGCCGCCTCTCTCAGCTACACGATGTTCCCGCTGCAAGGAGGAGGAGGTGAGGTGATGTTTTTATCTTCTGTATGTGCCCAAGTTCTGTGACATGTTTTTTTTGTAGTCCTCTTTAACTGATGGAGTTATTGTGAGTTTCTGAAGAAAGTAATGCTGGAATTTGTAGCCCCCTATAGCCGTTACTAGGGATGCACAGATACTTTTCAAGTACCAGTGCGGATACTTGGCATTTTCATGAGAACTACCAGGGTTGCAGCGATTGTAGCTGGGACCTGGCTCTGGCGCTCCACCACTGTCCTGAAATCATTAGTCTGTATTGTTTTAGAAAAACTGTCACATGACAATAAACAAAAATGTATCAGTACTCGTACTTGTAAGTACTCGGCAAGTACCAGTACTCGTACTCGCAAAACTGGTATCTGTGCATCCCTTTATTTATATTTATAAAAACAAAATCGTACATTAAAACAGAGATGTACAAATCCCAGGAGCTCCGTGCGCTCCTTACAAATGACAGCTGCCTCCTAATTTTTGAATTTTTCTCTAGTCTAGTCTTGGAGCTCAAAAGTATCGGTACATGTACTCGTACTTGTACTGAGTTCTGTACTTGGTATCTGTGCAACCCTAGCCCAATTCTGCGTTTCTGTAGAGAGCATTGCTGGGAGTTGTAGTTCTATATAGCCACTACTTTTCTGCGTTTCTGTAGAGAGTATTGCTGGGAGTTGTAGTTCTCTATATTCGTTACCATTCTGCATTTTTGTAGAGAGTATTGCTTGGAGTTGTAGTCCTCTATAGCCATTGGTGTAATGAAGTGTACAGCGCTAAATGCCCTTCAGGAAATTAGATAACGGTAGGGATCATATGGTGTCACCTCCGTGTCAAGCAATCGTGAAACAGTGTATATATAATAAATATTTGTGTAAAAACTTGTAATACGTTATAAAATGTGTCAGCAGGTGTCATAAAAGGCGTGTCATACATGAACCTTATTAAATAAATAAACAAAAATCTTCAAAGAACATGTGTCATATATGTGAAAAAAATTTTTGACACATGTTTATTTATTTATTTAATATTTTTTTCACAATAATATTTTTTTCACATATATGACACATGTTCTTTGAAGATTTTTGTTTATTTATTTAATAAGGTTCATGTATGACACGCCTTTTATGACACCTGCTGACACATTTTATAACGTACTACAAGTTTTTACACAAATATTTATTATATATACACTGCTTCACGATTGCTTGACACGGAGGTGACACCATATGATCCCTACCGTTATCTAATTTCCTGAAGGGCATTTAGCGCTGTACACTTCATTACACCATTATTCTGTAGGCTTTTAGCCTGAGTTCAGCAGCTTTTTTCCTTTTTGGTTTTAGAAATTTTAGCTCCGGGGTCATATTAATATCTATTTTAAATTTTAATCCATCTTAATTTAGTTTTACTATTTCCGTTAGCACAAGTTAGTTTGGTTCACCTCTATAGCCATTACCATTCTGCATTTCTGTAATTTTCTAAAATCTTGCACCAGGGCCCATTGTTCTATAGGTCCCGCCACTGCCCGGCGAGCATCGGGCACAACCATCTGTGTAGGGGCAGAAATATTCCCCTTAAGCCCCAAATTGTCTGGTTGCCAGATATTCCTTATGGGACATCCTGCAACCACGTCCATGTGATTGCTCAACTCTTAAATATTCCCCTGATTTAAGCACTTCCAGTTTGTACCGTACAACTATTACCAGGGGCGTATTTACCGTGAGGCAAACTAGGTTTCAAACCCTTAACATTAAATTATATACTATATATATATATATATATACACACACACATGTGCATACACACACATATAAAGGGCTGGTGGAAGCCTTGGTTGTGCAGCAGTGTTCTGTGGAACTGCAGTGGAGGCAGGAGGTACAGCACACTCTGTCTTATGAGGTTATCTAATAACTCTGGCAGCAAAAGGGTTAATCCACCTTCACTTAGGGGTATATTTATAAACTGTTCGCAGAGCCGTTCAGTTTGTGAAAATCTGACCACATTCACACCACATTATGGCCACTAGACAGAGCTAGGAGCATTGCAAATCCTTATGCTCAATGGCTACTTATGGCTGTATATGCATTCAGACGGGCAAACTGGTCACCGAGCCGTCAACAGGCTGGGTTCAGGTCAAACTCACAATTAGCCCAAACCAAAAACTCATACTTAGTGGCAACATTCCTTTCTGCTAGGACTAAACGCCACAGGGTACTGAATCCAAATAGGAATGCTACTGGATCACAATGGGGATGGAAATTATTACATGACTATATAGATAAATTCAGTGTAAGAAAACGGTGATAATGAATGCATAATAAGCAGAACATATTGACACTTCAGTTGGTGCAATTAGGTGGAAAAGAATCAAGGATTTCTGAGCTTTTTACAAATGGGCCCCCCAAGGCTGGAGCCCACTGCTTGCAACCTTTCTCATTGTTACTGTGGAACTTTGTACTTCGCGCTCACCAGTTCTGTAGGACATCCAGAGCCAACAGCATTCGATGCTTGCCGTGAAAACTTTGGTCAGAATGTTCTTTAATCCAGGCTAGTAGTAACTACACCTCCTCCTGTGTTAAATATGTAACACTTAATGATGTGCACAGGTTATTGCTACAATATATTCATTTTTCCCCTTTGTGAATAACACAAGGCAAACAAACTAGGTCTCCTATTCCCCTTTATTTCCCATGATTACTGTTTCTACAATTATTTTTCTGAGTTTATCTTTTAATGGCCCCGAAATTATCAGTATTATTGTCTTGTTGTTTATAAACTTGACAGAAATGTGGAAATAGATGCCCTATCTTTAGCTATTCGTTTTTCAGTTTAAATGTTTTCTCATTTCATTTTCCTTTTATAACCTTGTATATTGCAACATTCCTTATATTTACACGTTGCCTTATAGGCCCTTCTCATTTTAGTAGTTTAAATCTTCTCTTTTCCGATTTTTCACCACTACCTTTAGCCACATTGGTTTCTTTTTATTTATAAATGCTGTTATAATGCATATGCATGTAATATTTTTAACAGTTAATTAGGATTTTAATATGTACATTATTTATAATGCCGTTTATTTCTTTGTTTTATTTTATTATAGGGCATTCTCTAGTCTGGAACTTGAAGTGCATAAAAAACTCCAAAACAGAAATTTTATATATTGCAGCTCACCAGTCCTTAGATGTGGTGGCTGCATTAGTTTCCATGTTTTAGTCTTCTTTTTTTCCTTTGCTATCACCGGGGGATCTGACCATTAACACACTTTCTTCACTGTACTGTATTTATGGAGAAGCAGCGGTGAGACCTAGGCTCCTGACTACAAAACTTCTTCCTAACGCCTCTTCTCCATAACATGATGGGGACCTACTATGGAATTCACAAAGGTGAACTGGGCAGGGCTGATAGTACAGTCAGAGAGCAGAAGTTACATTCTTACTAGATTTCTGGCAGAATCAACAGTGTTTTGTGCTTCTTCTATATAGTATATAGAAGAAAAGTTAATTGTTAGGCTTTACATACACTTTAAAGAGATGCTTGGAAAAAGTAACTTCTTTCAAGCAGTTATAATAACTACTACCTACCTACCTACCATGATTTTCTTTGCCACCAGTGCAAAAGAGTTGCCTTACTTCTTCTCTTGGTGCTACAATGGTTCCCTACATAGTCTCAACTCTATACTGAAACCAAGGCTGACTTATTTTGATTTCTGATTATCCTTCATGGAAATCTGTATTGACAGAAATAAGGTTCCAATTTCTGACCTTGTGAATATGTTAGTTGCCTAGCTGCATTGTTGATCATATGGTTAAAATAGTTTGCGAGTCACCAACCCTGAAGAAGTATACAACAAGCAGTCAGAACTCCTATTTGTATACATTATTGAAACTGATGGTCTGCTACTAAACATCACTATTAATTCACATATCATTCAACATCACAGCTGACATACCAGATATTGGTTGAATTTGGACTGGCAAGCAGGGATGCTGTGGAGGGCAAGATGGGCACATATGACTTGCACCTTGAATGAATCGTGCATGATCTGGGAATGTCCCTTCCACCCAAATAAAAACACATTAAAAAAAACAAAAAACATACCTTGTAGCCCAGCTTCTGGCTCCTTTCCGAAGGCACTGTAGATATCACTGTGCATCACTGCTGTCTCCCAGGAAAACAGGGTACCCAAATGGAGGTGCAGTGATGCATCATTGGTTGCTAGGACACAGACAGAGGTTCCGTGGGCCAACTTGCCAAATCATTTGCTCATTCACTCATGGTCAACCGAACCTGAAGCTCATTTCTACTTAAGATTACAAATCATCCTAGCAACTAAAAGCAATTTTAGCAGCTATGGCTTCAGTTCCTGCTCCACTGTGGAAGGCAGCGCATCCAAAAAGGCAAGCAGGAGTAATTTCCATATGTATTACTGACATTTCTTGCAGGTCTCCTTTAAGCCATATTACATTGTGCACTTGTGCTTACTATTTATATATTCTATTGTGAAAGCTGCAACCTAAACCCCAATATTAACTTGACATTATTCAATTACAGTTATCTTTTAATGTCTCATAACAATAATAATAGTGAACAAGGCTTAGAAAATTGGATCTCCACATTTAAATGTCTTATTTAATTTGTATAGCGGGATGAAGCATCATAAGGTGACATTTACATCTCAGTGACAGTACCCTACTTAATATCAGAGCAGTAACCTTTCTGAAAGAGTCAATAGAATGTTATTCAGTGCAGGATGGTTCCTCTGATGGGTATTGAATTTAATTTAGTGGAGGGCAGTCCCCCCTGATCAGCGGCGTGTGTCATTCAATGGGAGGCAGACTGACTGATCGGTGGTGTGCAGCACAGTGGAGGACAGTCTAATTGATCTGCGCTAAGTGTTATTCATTAGATGACAGTCCCCCTGGTCAGTAGGGAGGAGGTATATTGAATTGAGTGTTTGGGGTCTGTTCTTTCAACATTTTCATAGACGTGTTGAAGACGTCAAAGTCAGAGAAAGTGAGGCAATGAAAGGCAATGGTTCCTCTTTAAATCCAGTATTGATGAAGAATATAGACCATAAGTGTAAAGATATATTTCAGTCTTTTGTGATCTGCAATGCAAATGTATATAACTGAATTATGGTATCTGCCAAACCAGGGCTGTTTGTTGACATAGATGGACTAGGTGGACTCCTGGAGTGCCATCGACTAGGCTGTTGAGTGAGATGGCGATCTTAAGTTTAAGGGGGGGGGGGGCTATTTTTTTCTCTATCTATTTATTTATCTATCTATCTATCTATCTATCTATCTATCTCTCTATCTATCTCTCTATCTATCTATCTATCCATCATCAAAATAATTCATAGCTATTCATCCATTGAAACTGTATGTATATTTATTTCATATGAATGGGGCACAATTGAATGTTCTTAAAGTAGCATTAAACTCTCAAACTTGTATTCAATAATGCATCCAGATTCTCTCTAATTCGCCTAGTACATGCAGTTTTGCTGGATGAGTATTTATGCAATTTTTCTTATAAATAAACCCCTAAGGTTGGAAGATATTGTTTTAAACCAACTGTGAAAATGCATGCACACTGCCTGTTACAGCATATCAAAACCCAAATCTATACATTGCAGGTTTCCAGTCCTTAGATGTGGTGGCTGAAGGATTTGAGGATTTTTTGCTTTATTTTTTTACCAGGTAATCCCGTGAACAACACTTCCTGTCCCTTTGTGCCTACACTCACTTGTCCATGGTGTCTATGAAAGGACCCATGGTTGTCACACAGGCTGGACTACATACATGACTGCCTTGAACCATCTCTTTTTCATGGCAGATGGTGAGATCAGTCGTTTTTACAAGGAAGATATCATTATACTATACTTCTAGTTTAGCTGACACTAAATGACAAGGGCACTGAATTTCTGGCAAGGTACTTGCTGAAAAGTTTCAGCCAAAAAGAAAAGGAATGCAGCCACCATATCTAAGTACTGGTAAGCTGCATTTTATTATAGTTTTATTCTTTGGTTTAGATTGAGTTTAGATATCCTTAAAAATAGATTTGAAGTGACACTATTACCTTGGCTATTCATTGCAAATGACTGTGTCTTTGCAAAGGGTCCCACAAGCCACTTATACCTTGCCAGCTCTCCCCTACAGATCCTTTCTCCATTGCAGCCTGCACTAATATCTTCAGTGGTCGGCTGGTTTTAGGCAATTGAGGAATCAGTGGTGTCACTCTCTTGGTCATCTGACAGTGCTTGAGCGTAATTCTTGGCTTCTAGACCTGAGCACTGTCACATGGGATGAAGCCACATGTTCCCCATAAAATCAGTATGTATTGGAGAGGTGAATGGAGAGGTGACAGTGTTATAATAAATAACTAATGTCTTACTGTCTACATGGGCTTTTTGCAACTGCCGCTGCATGTCATTGCTCAGGGCAGGCTTTTTGATGGTTAAAATGGTGGAACATCCCTGTGCAAAGATGTTTCTGGTCTCCAATGCAATGGTGTCCCTATAGCCTTTTTGCCGTTTGAGGTGGGGAGGGCGGGATTTGGTGGTGCATGCAATCAAAGCAGCTGGAGGGGGGTAGAGGAGACAGCGCCACCAGACACGATAGTGACGCTGCTCTCTGCAGGGTCTGTATCTCCTCGCCCAGCTGTTAGCAATCTGGAACGCTCTGGCCGGCATCCCGCCCAGCTCCTGGCAACCAGTGACGTCACTGCTTGCCAGGAACTGGGTGGGATGCGGGCCAGAACTTCCCAGGTTGCCAAGAGCTGGGCAGGGAGACGTGTATGGCCCTTACACATCTCCCCGCGTGGCTCTTAGTAAACTGGGATGCTCTGGCCGGAAAGGGAGTGGCAGACACACTGCAAACATTGTGCAGCAGAGCAACCATGCCACTCTGCCTGCTGGCCCCCCATGTGACCCAAAGAGGTATTGTCTGAGGCAACAGCCTCAGGCTGCCTCCTTAAAGGAAAGCCCCTGCTCCAATGGATGCGTATGTGCCAGAGTGACAATGCAGGAAAGAAATTGGGGGACAGAAAGAGAGCGTTGATTTTCTCACTCTTTGTCCTAATGATCATTTTCAACAGTGCTGATAGTGAAAGAAAATCCAAAATATTGAGTTGTCACTGTGAGAAAATAGGGGAAACTTCCCAATAGAGACACTTGTCTAAGAATTTATCAATTTCTATGGGGAGATCTCAACTTCATGCATGCCATCTATGCGCCCGGGGCAAACGCCCCCCCGGTTGTTACGCCACTGATGTTGTGTATGGAGAAACACAAACTGACAGAGGTTTTAAACATTCCTCATGTTCTTCAAAACTATTTACCTTGTGGCGTTAAGTAGCTCATCGTAAATAAATGGCTGGTCTATGGTTGAGGGATGTAAGGGAAACACTTTACCAGGCGAAGTTGACTTATGTTAAAATAACACAATATCAGGGGACTAATTACAAAAATATTAATACAAACTGTCCCTACAGAGGGTCAAGACTCCACATCTCTAAGAACCATGGCACAAAGCAAAATTGAATGCATTGCATCTTCGGAGTGACCCTTAAAGTAGAATTAAACCTTACCTTTTTTTTTGCATTCATCTATTGCTAGCAATCGGTATATATTTGCAAAAACATAAAGAAAAAAAAGTCTCAAAAAAGGTTATTACTTACCTGTGTCTCTGCCACACGCTCCCCTCCGAAGATCTGAAAGATTCTCGAGCAGCTATTAAGGATCATTGGGCGGGCGGGAGAAGAGGAGAGACATAGGGTAAGTCAATGCACGCAGGCCAGCAGCGTGCATGCACACAGACTCTGTGGGACAGGAAGACACAGCAGGCAGTGCTGGATCAAGGACCTACACCAGCACTGAAGGGATTGCTAAAAACTACTGTAAAGAAGAAGATCGGATCTAGAGACATCATTTAAGGTAAGTCCTTAAAGCAGCATGGGGGGGATTTGAGACTTTAATGTCACTTCAAGGTATCATAACACAAGGTTTTTTTTGGTAAAAATGTCAATCTTTTCATTATTATTAACAATAAAAAGCATATAAAAATATATATTTCCATGGACAAATGTTGCAGCATGGGATACATTAGTAGTACATGACATGCACCCATCTATCTCCCTTAAACAGAATACACTGATGATCAGTAGTAGGAGGGTAGTAGTTTTGATGCATTTCCCAGAACTAAGTCAGCTTCCTCAGAAAGTATGGCAGAACATCTAAGGAGAATACAGCAAAAATATTAATATCCAAACATGTTTCTGAAAACAATTTTGTGAGTAAGACATAAATCACTCACATATGGTGCCACACAAAGATACATTTACAACCTATGGGAGACTACAGGGAGTGAAAACATGTACCAGATGCCACTAAATTCAAGCCAATGGATTGATTGTAAAGAGTAATCATATCAATGTCCTTAGACTATGAAAGGCCTTGGATTGTAACAAAAAACTTCAACAAAAAACCTCTCATTACTTCACAATTATGTTTTAAGGAATATGTTATCCTATGTCTGTTCCATGGTTGCCAAGGGAGAGAACAACTTGCTTATGAAAGAATTCTGATCACTCCCAATGGTATCCACTAGAGGTGCACCGAAATAAAAATATCAAAACCGAAATGAAACAGAAATCAAAATAAATGTCAGGCCGAAACCGAAAATGTTTTTTTATGCTAACTTTTTCAAAAAATGTTATTTTTATAAAATGTTAATTTTTTTACATTTAATTTGTATTTATTTTTATTAAATATTTTTATTTTTACTTTACTTTTAGGGTCTTCGGATAATAATTGGAATAGTTCAAGAAACTTTTGGACGATTTCTTAAGGGACTGTAATATACAGGGGTACAAGTAGTACTCCTAAGAATGAGATCCTAATAGGTTGGACTTGATGGACTAATGTCTTTATTCAACCTCATATACTATGTAACTATGTAACTGATCGCTCACTGCTTGTACACGCTCTCCATCCTGGATCTGCTGTCACAGGAGGCTGGACGGGGCGATGTGGGAGGAGAGCTCAGCCTCCTGTGACAGCAATGAATGCTGTCTCCGACCACATCACTGATCTCTCCTGATCTGATCTGTCACTGGAAGCTGAGCGGTGCGGGGAGGAGAGACGCCGGCCACTCACAGCGCTCTCCTCCCGCAGCGCTCGGCATCCTGTGACAGTCTCTCTCCTCCCTGCTGGGTCACAGAGCAGCGCCCAGCGAGGAGGAAAGAAATCACGGATGCACCGCTATATTGTCCAAAAAAATTGCATTTCCAGCATTTTGACAAAAGTGCCATTTTCAGCCGATATGTTTCAGTGTCCGATATATCAGTGCCTCGCTAGTATCTATTATGCATAAACATAGGGTGATCAGAATACATATAAAGTACAATGTCATAAACTATATGTGTAAACTCAAATATGTCTCAAAATATCTTAAAGTCTATCCCTGGGGAAAAAAACTCCATTTGCAGTGTGGCTGCCCCCACACTGCAAAGGTTAACTGCATGTTTTGGTCTAGGGTACCTGTGTAAAGGACTTTTACTCAGCTGATCCTCCTACCCCCTTTCCATTTTAGACCTAAATGAGCAGGTAACCCTTGCAGTGCAGGGCCAGCCCCACTAAAAGGGAATATTTTCTTTCCCCGGAGATAGGCTTTTATTTTTAGACATGTGAGTTTACACAGAGTCTCCCTTTTTTTTTACATCAGGAACCTTTACATCAGGAACCCCTCTTTCACATCAGAGCTCATCTGCGGCAGCATTGCAGCAGGTGAAAGTGGTCTCAACAGAAGCTGACTTCTGTCCTCTCCTGAATGGATCCCACCTGCCCTGAATTAATGCCATGCATTTCCCTGGTGCTGGTGGCCGGCCTGCCTGCACCATGGAAACGCATGGCGCTGTGCAAAAATTTCACAGCAACCCCGAGGAAGCCAGATGGCACCCCAAGAGTTGGCGGCACCCCAGTTTAGAAAGGCTGTGCTAGATAGGTGTTACTGCTACTCTGCTAGTTAGCATGCTCCTGTGCTACTACACTGCAAGTGTGCCAAGCAGATTTATTCCTGCTCTCGTTCATTTTCTCAGTGTCTCTCAGGCTCGCTGTATGTTCATTTCACTAGCAATTTTGCTCAATATTACCTGAATCCTAAAAATAAAATGCTGTTTCTCCCATATAAAAAAATAAAAAATCTATGCATTTAGTGAGGGGTGGACACACGAGGCTGTGTTTAGGACATGATAGAAAGGAACATAGAGGAGAACAGTCAATGCAGGAGCAGACACAGAAGCGTCAATTAATTTGAAAAAGGCGTAACACAAATTTTTTCATGTCTGTGCATATACTACTGTGAAAAAAAGATGGTTGAAAGAAAAAAATTGGAGGGCACTCAGCAACTGTTTGAAAAATTGACACAAATCAGAATTTTTCATCATTACAAAAAAAAATGTCTGGCCAGCATTATAAAGGCGATGGAGCTGCACTGTACAGTTAACACTGCAGTCCTGCAGCAGACATGAACTAGATGTACTTAGTCAAGCCCAGTAATCAGTGGAGAAAACAAGCAGACACAGGATGAAGTGAGGGAAAATGTCTTTCCTAATGTGGCAGATAATTAACATTTGCGGCGGAATTAGGAAATTGTCGGGAGGAGTTCTCATTTCTGTTTAAACCAGATAATACTGTTCCCGTCTTCTAGAGTCGCACTGCATTTTGGTGCTCGTAACCTCTATTAAATGTTCCCTGAAGGATTCATTTTCTCGAGGTGGAAAAAGCTGTATTTCACGAAGATGGACTGGCTGCTAATGTTGCTAACATAGGCTGTGGTGTAATAATAAGTAGTTAAGACTACTCTTGATGGAAATTGAAGAACAATGTTAGCTAAAGTCCACAAAAACATTTAGTTAAAGCAGAACTCCAGGCAAAAATGTTCTTAATCTTTCTAGTTGGGGCTACCCCCTGCACTGCGAGGGTTAATTGCTCATCTTGGTATAGGTGCTACAAAAAAGTCGTAATCATCTGAGCCGTGGAGCCGGCTGGCTGCTACTCCGGTTCCTGAAGTCGGTCTCCCCCTCTGCTCCAGTGATGCTAGTCTCATAGGATTTGTAGTCAAATTTGGTGATGTCAAAACTGTGCTGCTCACTGTTTTCCTTGCTGGAGGGGAAGCTGTACATAAGAACATACAGTGCAAGGATGACCCTTCTACCTTATTCATTCTGATTATCTATGCTTCCACATCTCCAGCTGCTGCTTGATCATTACCCCACCAGTCCTCAAGGGGGGCAGCTTTGACATAAGGAAGTAAAGCCCTGCTCATCTACCAAGATGACTGCCTTTCCACAGAGACACACTACAGAACAAGGCATTGTAAGTCAGTAATGGGGAAAGGATCAGCTGCAGGGACACCACAGGAAATACTGGTGGCTAGACCTTTGTCCTTTGCAGAAGACTGATGAGATCCTTTGCTGCAGATATTAACCCTGGCATAACCTGGCCATTAGGGTTGCCACCTGTCCAGCATTCACCCGGACAGTTCGGGTTTTGAATGCTGTGTCCGGGTTTCATGGCAGCTGAAATCCGGACAAAAGATGTCATGCAGACAGGGGCAACCAAAATTAAGATAGGGGCTACTGGCCCCCCACTGAAAATAGTCTAAACTGTGATATTTACATATGATTGGACGCCGCTATTTCTATATGAATAAGCCATGACTCATTCTCCCCCAAAAAAATTAAGTGTGTTGCTAGAGTGTTCGGGTTTCGTTAGAAGAAAAGGTGGCAACCCTACTGGCCATACATGCCTAGCAGAGAATTACAGATGCATCTGCTATCTGCTTATCTAAGTCCACTTAAGCACAGTCAAAAAGCTTTTGGGAAACATTTTGTGTGACCGCTGAAATGCGCTGGCTGTCTTTCTACTGTGAACCAATAATATAATATTAAAAAGTGGAATCTTGGATCTTTGTTTCACACTCTCATTAGACTGTCCAATCCATATTACAACCATTCTGTGCTTTAAATTCTGCAAGCCTTGTGCTGTGTTATGCAAACATATATGAGCTGGAGAGTCTCTTCTGCTATTTATGCACAGTAAATTGTATTGACAAATGAAGATTTGAGTGTTACTGGAAAGAATCCGCCAGAATATGGCCATTGAATGATCCGTAAGGAACATTTAACAGTGCTGAGAAGATGTTATCATCAGCTGCAAAATCTATCAAGATGCTGGAAAATGTATTATGTCAAGGCATAGTCTCATCTATAGAAGTAGCAATCAGCTAATTCACTGAATTGTATTTTTTGAGTGATTATCTGGCTTCTCTAAAATGACTTATTGAGAGTTTTCATTACCTTGAATTTAGGCAAATATTGGAGATTTTGGCAAAATGCATTGGCAGTAAATGGCAAAGACAATCTTAAAGTGACAATAAACACAGGAGTTAAAGTGGCCCATTACCCCCTTTGACTAAAAATCACAACAGCATGCAGTTCTGCATGCCGATATGAAATCATCTTACTTTTTTTAGTTAAAGAAAATATTTTTATTTGACTTACAATTTTTTTTCTACTTCCTGGTCCTCTTGGGCAGTAGTGATGTAACATGCCCAAGCATTACATCCTGGGAGGGTTACAACAGCAGTGCATTGCTGGGAAATCTCATCCATATTCTCATGAGATCGCATTTGCCTCCCCTGAGATTATGTGCATGGTCACATGTCCTAGTCACATTTGCCAGAGTTCCAGGAAGTAAAGGGAGATCTAGTAACCTGCCCATAGTAAAAATGGCCACTGTGAAAAAAATGGGCAGGAAAAGAAAAATAAGGTATTCACATGAATAAAAAGCCGGCAATTATCTGTAAGTATCTGTGTGTAGATTGTCATCACTAAACATTTCTAAAGGTGCCTTTATTGTTATTTTGAAGCTATGGGTAAAGTTCCTTTTCAAATCTTAAAAATGCATTCAAGTACTTTAACTATTAACAAAAATGTACCTTATTTGCATATCACTAAGCTGTAGATCCTCAAATCATCTCTGAATTGGTGCTGACACTTTACTTCCTTCTGGAGGGTGGCTACTTTTGGTCCCCATGGTCCCTGTGTGTGTTGTAATGTAGCCACTACTCCAAGCTCGCTCCCATGATGGACTACAATCTCACTACAAATTAGCCAACTAAACCTGAGATTGTAGTACATTATGGGAGCAAGCTTGGAGCCATGGCTACTTTACAACACAGGAGCTGAAGGGGAAGCTAATGTTTACCCTGATTAACACCATCTGTACTGGGCTGGCAGATTGCATTATCAGTTGTAAACTAGATTTGAACACTGTCATAACAAAGGGTTAAAGCCTTTGGGGCACTGTTTGTAGACATGTGCACAACATGTATATTTTTTAAATATACTTTTTTTTAGATATGCTGTGTGAATGGGAACACATAACAAACATACTGAGGGGTTTTCTCAAATTTGACTGGATAATTTGAACTACATTTTAATGGTACATAGATGAAAAACAATGGTTTTAACCATTCCCTACTTAATCTAAAATGAAAACAAATGTTTTAACTTTAGATATCCTTTACAAGAGTGTGTCAATGCTTTTTTCAGTGTTGATGGATTAGAGCCTTGGGTATATTACAGTACACAGGAAGTAAGGGAAACTCTTTGTAATGGAGGCCTGAATAGTGGTAAAAACCAAACAGAGGTTTTAATCCTTCATCACTTTTTCCATAACTAAAAAAAGACATTTCAGCTGGACATGCACTTTAATAGACTATGTAAAGGTGTGCATGGGTTTTGTGTGCGCTGGGTGAAAAGTAGGGATGCACCGATACTAGTATCGGTGCCCACACCGAGTATTTGGGCGAGTACTCGTCCTTGCCCAAATGCTCCCAATGCCTAGCCCGATACTGGAACTTCTGGTATCAGGAAGCCGGGCAGCATGTCATTATACGCTGGCCGGCTTACTGGTTGGCCGGGAAGCCAGCTCCATGCTCCCTCGTCACCAGGAAGCATGGAGCCGGCTTCCCGGCCAATCCTGATAAGGTCGGGAGTGGCCAATCAGGAAGCCGGGCAGCAAGTCATTACCCGCCTCCGGCTTCCTGATTGGCCAGAAAGTCGGCATTATGCTCCCTTGCCACCTGGTGACGAGTGAGCATGGAGCCGGCTTCCTGGCTAATCAGGAAGCTGGACAGCTTGTAATGACTCACTGCCTGGATTCCTTTTTGGTTGGGAAGCTGGACAATCAGGAAGCCAAGCGGCGAGTCATTACCCGCCCCCCCCGGCTTCCTGATCGGCCAGAAAGACGTCTCCATGCCAGGTGACAAGGGAGCATGGAGCTGGCTTCCATGCTAATCGGGAAGCCGGGTGGCGAGTCATTACAGGTCCGGCTTAATGGGACTTCTGGTATTGGTATTCGGTATTGGCAAGTACCAAAAATATCATCGATACTCGTACTCGATACCTAAAATCCGGTATCAGTGCAGCCCTAGTGAAAAGTAAACTTTTTCTAGTGATTATTTCCTCTAACGGCTTTAAGCTCATTAATTTTCACCACATACTGCATACATCCTGCCTTTATCTTGTAGTATATTACCTAAACATGTAGTTCAGCATAGAAGGTTGCAGCCTCTTGTATGACACAACAAGCAATGCCTTTAGCTCAAGTACTACCAACTTATTTCTTTCCCTTGGAAACCCATCACCCCCAACATTTAATTTCCTCTTTGAACACTGCATTTTAATTTCATGCCCATGATTATTATTTATTTATTTCCAATAATTAACCCATCTTTTACCTACAGGGAGTGCTTCCATCTGTTTTAAACAGGAAACCGGATCCCCTGGTGGTATGAGGTTCGCTCATGCCAAGATGAAATGCTCATTAAATATGAGAAACTCTCTAAATTGGAGGGCATATTACTTTGTGGTCTGGCACTCACCAGACAGCGGAAAGCACTGAGCTGCAGAGAGTAGCTGGTTTGATCTTCCCCGCAGAGCAGAATTCATCATTGACTGGAGAGGAATATTGTTCACTAGAGGGAAAACGTTTGTAGTTGGGAATGTCACTTATTAGAGGAGGACCGTGGCTGACTGAAAAGCATGTCTAGTACGTTAGTCTATTTTCACTAACTAGAAGTTACAGGCAGGCAGACAGTTTTCATGTCACTTGCAGTGGCCTGTGTGTGTGTGTGTTTGGCTTGGTGGCAGGGAGAAAGTATTAAAGGCTGGTGACCCACAAGGTGCTGAAAAGACCTGTAGCTTAGCAGCAACCTTTCAAGTCTCTATTTCAAGATGGTTACTTTACACGGTTCTTTCTCCAGTGGTACAGCCTAGCTTTTCAACTCCAAGCAGACATATCCAAGAGGCGTTTGGAATTCAAAATTTAGAGGGTTATTCACAAAGTTAGCCGAAGGATCAGCCATAGCGTCAGTAGAACCAAGGGCTGCTATACGGGCTATTCACTAGCTGGCCGAGCAGCTCAGCCGAGCCAAAGCCATATGCTTCGGCTCAACCGAGCCAAAGTGAAACCCGAAGCCATTGGCTGGCCGAAAGTCTTGCAACTGACAGCTGGGCGGAGCCAGCCGTGATCTCACAGCTGGCTCCGCTCAGTTGCAATGAAACATCAGCGTGCCCATCGTCCAGTTGCAATGACAGATCAGTGTCCCCAGGTTACCTGGGGACGCTGAACTGTCATTAAACAATGACAACCTGGCAGAGGCTCCACCCAGTTGTTATTTATTGGGCGGGACCTGCTAGAAGACTCTAGCAGGTCCCGGCCAATAGTAAACAGTTGGGCGGAGCTATCTATCACTGTTAGCTCCGCCCAATTGTTTATTTTTTCAGTTTTTTTAATCTTTTAATTATTTTTTGAAAACAAATATCTTTTTTTGTTGATCATTTATTTACATTTCTAAACATTTTTTTTTCTCCTTTATTTATTTTCTACTTTTTCCACTTTTTTTATACTGCTCAGTACCACGGAGGTACCGAGCAGAATAGCTAAACCGAAAGCCACTCGGTGGCATTCGCCTATTCACTCACTGACGTTCGTTCCCTATAAGAATAGGCCAAACAGCAGCAAGTAGCCTGCCGGAGGTTCGGTCCAGATGTTGGATCGATTGAGTCGAACTCCTTCTGCACTTCGGCTCAGCCGAACATGCTGAGCATGTTCGGCTGAACCGAAGCCAGCCGAAGCAAGCCGATGTATGGCTGATTTCAGCCGATGTACGACTGAAATCAGCCGTACAAGCCTGAGGTAAATAGCCGAACAGCGTTCGGCTCAATTCACTTCGGGTCAATTATTCACACGGCTGCCTTCGTCAGCTTTGTGAATAACTCTCTTAATCATTCATAGGAACGGAGAGACCATAATCATTCGACACGTTTACTTGCTTTGGTAAGCAAACTCATGTGAAAACTGGTTCCCCTCCGCAGGGTACCCAGAATATGACTCAAAACATAAACAAACAACAATAAAGTACAGATTTACCTCTTTGCCTTCCCCCAGCTGCCTATATTTTAGTTCTGATCACTCCCCCTCCCCTCTGTATACCCACTGGTACTGGCATGTGCCCCTCCAGTCCATCCTTTACCCCCTCTCACCCATTTACACTTTTATTTTGCAAAAAAAACACTCTAAGCCTATTTTTTACTATTTTTCAGAGTCTGCCGTCACGTGGCCGTTCTGCTGCCTCCCTTCCGGTAGTAAAGACTAATGGCCCAGTGATGGAGTCTGGGCCCACCACCACTTTTCTTGTTGCAGCCCCATATCATGATGTCATCATGCTGCTGCAGTTTTCTGGAGTCAGGGAAGACCCTGACACTGGACAGATAATAAGAAGTGTGACGCCGCTCAGGATGTGGGAACCCAAAGAAGGACTTTCCCTGATGGGCATGTGGGCACCTTAAGAAGGACTTTCCCTCTGTCGTCCAGAAAATGAAAGACTACGGACCTCAAGCATCATGTGACCACAGATTCAGGTAAGTAAAAGGGGCTTGTAATTTAGAATTTTTGAATGAATCCTGGTAACTAGTTACAGGGCAGTGTTTGTGGGGGGCGGGGAGGGGGGGGGGTACTTACACTGTTTTACACTTATTCAGGTACTTACACTGTTTGCAAGAAATAAAAGAATACATTTAATCAGTGTCGTCACTAGGGGTGTGCTGGGGGTGCGGCCCGCACCCGGTTGTCACCATTGGAGGGGTGACACCAAAATGACTGACAGTTATTTTGGTGTCACCGCCTCTAAAAAGTTGGGCACTTGGTTATGGACAGAGAGGCCGACAGTTGCATGAGAGAGGCGGCATACCTTATCCCGTTGGAAGAATGTCCCCTCCTCTCTCTGGCAGCGTCCATTGCCAAGATGACCACCGGCAGGTATCACCAATATGGCCGTGCATGCATGATGATGTCATCGCGCACCCGCGTGGTGACATCACAGTGGGGTGGCCCCCGCTACCCCCTCCACGTGACACCCAGCCTCAGGACGCCCTTGCATTTAATAATGTATTAATTGAATATAAGCTGCACCCAGTGATGCTTTTGTATCTTCCTGGAGTTCAGCTTTCAGAAATACAATCAGCTTCCAATTGCCATTTCTGCCGTTTAGGACTGAAAATGAAACAAGAATTCTAATTGGCCGCTAAAGGCACCATGAAATGTTCCAGTTAGCACGCTTTACATACATCAGCCCATTTGTGACTGCACAACAAACTGCTTTATAACATTACATGGTAATTGATAGCAGGCTATTCTCAAATCCCTAAGCATTACATTTTGGGGGAAGAGTGTTTAAAATGCATTCAGACTATAATGAAGAATGTTTAAAAGAACATTTTGGCTTGTTATAGGTGTCCTTGAACATAATTCATCACATTCTCCTCACACATATGCAAACCATATGAATAATACAAACATAAGGGAATATATGCACTGAATAAATAAATGAATCCCAGAAAATGGCAAATTTGCCAAGGTTTAGTGTATTTAGAAAAAACAAAAAATGGATAAGCACTGCAGACCAGATGATAAACCTATTGGTTGTTCACAGAAATTACATTAGCCAGTAGTTTAATAGAAGCAGAAGTGTTTGGCAGGGCTGTCCCTATAATGAAGCATCTCTTAGGTTCACGTGAGGGGGGCGGCAGGCAGAGTGGCATGGCGGCTCTGCTGCACAATGTTTACAGTTTGCCTATCACCCCTTCTGGCCAAAGTGTTCCAGGTTGCTAAGAGCCATACACATCTGTATGCCCAGCCCTTAGCAACATGGGAGGCTCTGGCCGGTGTCGCACCCAGCTTTTGAGCTCTTGGTAACCAGTGACATCGCTGGTTGCCAACAGCTGGATGGGATGCTGGCTGACTCCTGCATGCCTGGGAGATGGCGTCACTCTCCATCAGCGCCCCCCACCTTCTCACTGAGTGCATGGACCATTAGCACCAACAGTCAGGTGGCAAAAAAAACTGGGGTGACCCCGGTGTTTGGTATCTTTGGATGGCAATCTACTGGATTGGATATGCTTACAATGCAATTGGGTGTGCATATTTCTGCAAGGAGGTGGTAAGTAGATGGTGCAATGAAGAATAACAGCGTCAATAGCAGTTACAGATTGATTTAGCTAAGGGGTAACTGTGCAGCTTGTAGGAAAAGACTTTCCTTTATAGCTTTAGGGCTCATTTCCACCAGCCCGTGTTATCACACTGTCCCGTGCCAAGGGATTGCATACAAAGTGTGTTAATAGACTTTTTGCACTGGAACACAGGGCATTGTATTACTACTCGGTCCTGTGCGGCCGATCACACTGTGGGTGGGGGGGCGTGTCTGCAGTGCCATTGATATGAATGGCACTGCCTAGCCCCCTCCTGCCCCAGAACGCAAGGAGACTTTGTGTATGCGATCCCGTGCGTTCCGGCCATAGAACTGTGCGATGAGCGCATTGGCTGGTGGAAACAAGCCCGTAAATGAAGTGTTAAAGGAGAACTATGGGGTCAGGGATTTTCCCCATAGTACTCCTTAGGGTAACGGGAGGACACAAACCAGCGTCCTCCAGTCACCCTAAGCTCAGTATACCGCGAGCTACAGCTCGCGGTATACTGAAACGCCGGAGCGGATCCCGACATCGATGTCGAGATCCGCCCAGCTGCGTGAGTGACAGCTGGCTCAGCGCTGGCGTATCGGAGCGGGGAGGGGGGGAATCCAGCCCCTCCCGTCACGGCAGAGAGCCATGACAGGATTGAGAGGTGAGCGAACGCCGGTATATGTTCGCTCACCTCCCAATCTACTGAGCCGACCTGTGACAGTCTCATTGTCACAGGTCGGCTAGAACTATGAGGTGAGTGAAAAGCACTCACCTCATAGTTCTCCTTTAAAGACTGTCTGTCTATGTGAAATACTTTGTCCACCATTTTGGTTTTACATTTAGCTGTTTTGTTTCTTATTCTAACAGATGCAAGCTTGTAGAAACTTTGCAATTAGCTAGTTAAACAGTATGTATATACCAGCTTGATGACCGGAGTATCAAACCCCCTTTCTGTGTAGGTAATTTTTCAGTATTCAGCGCTGCGTTACTTTGACTGACATTTATTCCGTCATGCAAAGCTGTACTGAAATGAATTTTATACCATTTTTTAGGGACACATAGAGCTTTCTTTTGGTGGTATTTAATCACCACTGCAGTTTTTATTTTTTACTATATAATGAAAAAAGCACCAACATTTAAAAAAAAATAAAAACCTGTTTTCCCTATTTTATGTTATGAAACATTTATAAGCACCCACATTTTTGATAAAATACACAGAGCTTACTAGAACACACAAGGGTGGCTCTATAGGACCCTGCAATGGAAAAGAGCCAACAGGGTATCGGAGTCAGACTCAGGTGACCAGCTGATTTTGCAGGAAACTAAATATTTTAACCACTTGCTGACCGGGGTGCTAAACTCCATTCCTGTCCAGGCCATTTTTCAGCGCTGCAGTATTTTGACTGACATTTATTCCGTCATGCAACATTGTACTGAAATGAATTTGATACCATTTTTGGGGACAGTTAGAGCTTTCTTTTGGTGGCATTTAATCACAACTGGGGTTTTTATTTTTTACTATATTAACGAAAACTTACAGAAAATTAAAAACAAAAACTGTATTTATTAAATTATTAAACATTTATTATTACCCAATTTTTTTGTAAAATATAAAAGACGGGGTCACATTGGGTAAGTAAACACCAAACATGTCAAGTCTTAAAATTGTGCGCGCCCGTGAAACATCATAAAAACTACAATACCTAAAATTGTCCAAAGGAGACACTTTAAAAGCTTTTACCGCTCATCAATTTAGTGTGATCAGTGATTGATGGCCTTAAAATGATTGCTCTCACTCGGACGTTCGTGGTGATATGTAACATGTGTGGTGTAATGTTTTTTTCCGCACGTAAGCACACCCAAATGAACACTTAACCCTTGAAGTTCATGTGGTAGCCCCACTGCAAGGGTGTTCTTTCTTTGCCTGGAGTTCCTTAATATGCTTGAAAAAGTTTTTAGATGCATCGGACGCTTTATGCATCTTGATATGCAGTATTTTGTAAGTCAATCTTTAAATGGTAGCACAACTATAGCATCATCCCTGCAATTGGTGTCCAGACCCTGTAATAATACGCCAATACTAAAAGGCTGTAGAAAGTATACTTATCTATGTGCTTAAAAATCTTTATAGGACAAGCCACTCTAAATCACTATTATATGTAAGCTCATAGGCATATCTGTATATCTCGTACACTCGGTTATAGGAGAGATCCCATTATTCAGAGTACCCCAAGTGAATTATGTCTCTGTAGAAAAATTACCCTTCTGAAATTCTCTATCATGGGACAGGAGATTTTAATCAAAGATTTGGCGTTAAGCTTGAATTATTTATCATCCAATACAGGAGGAAACAAATGAATGAGTCTCTCCCAGCACAGCAGTTACAGCACAGACCCTCTGGGGCAAACAGGTCTCTAGCTGGAGCCTTTTCTTTGATCGGCCCGTTATCCCTGCAGTTTCCAGCCCATATTGGGGAATGAGAGGGGAAATACATAAAGCGAAAGAAGTGGGGAAATTAAAAAAAAATTGATAAAACAAACACAGCACATAGAAAGTCTAGTAGAAGAAAGAGTTCTTGCTTGGAGTATTTAATTCTCTTTTGGCTACTAAACATCTCTTAGCTCTGTTACATAGTTACATAGTATTTGAGGTTGAATAAAGACATTAGTCCATCAAGTCCAACCTATTAGGATCTCATTCTAGGAGTACCTGTACCCCTGTATATTGCGGTCCCTTAAGAAATCATCCAAAAGTTTCTTGAACAATTCCACATTATTTGCTGAAATCGCTGCCTGTGGCAGTGAGTTCCAGACCCTTAGGCCCCGTTCACATTGAGCGATTTATCGCCCGGTAATTCCTACGATATCGCGGCAATTTACCGCGCGATATCGCTCTCCAATGCTCCTCAGTGGTGCAAAGGGTCCTGCTGTCGCGGGTCGTGTGTCGCTACAGCAGGACCCTTTTTGGAGCGGATTTAGCCGCGACTCAAGCTTGCTCAATGCAAGCATTTGCTAGATATCGCGCAAAATGCAAATCGCGCGACAAACGCGCGATTTGCGAATCGCGCAGTGTGAATGGGGCCTAACTGATCTTAGGCCCCATTCACACTGAGCGGTTTATCGAGCGATTTTTGCAGCGATATCGCTCATATTTCCACACGATATCACTCTATGTAGCTTCTCCAATCCATTTCAATGGAGCTGTTCACATCTCATCGCTCAATATCGCTCAATATCGCTTGTAGCTTGTCGCTCCTACATGACCCTTTTTTCAGCGATGCTTCTCCAATCCATTTCAATGGAGCTGTTCACATCTCATCGCTCAATATCGCTCAATATCGCTTGTAGCTTGTCGCTCCTACATGACCCTTTTTTCAAGCGATTTCGAGCGATTTTGCTCCTGATTGCATACAGCCCAATAGGAAAAAGTTGCGCGATGTCACGCGACAAGTCGCTCAATATCGCTCAATATTGCTCAAAATCGCACGATTTTCATGTCGCTCAGTCTGAATGGGGCCTTACTGTGAAGAACCCCCTTTGCCCCTTGTGCTGGAATTTTTTTTCCCCAATTTTGGTTGGTGGCCTCTAGTTTTTGTAATGGAGTTAATTTTAAACAGTTTATCGCTAATGTTGCTACCACCATTGAACAGTTTGTACATGGAGATCATATCCCCCCTTAATCTCCTCACCTCCAATGTGAACATGTTTAAATTTAGTAGCCTTGTCTCGTAGCTCTGGTCCTCCGTACCCCTAATTAGTTTGGTTGCCCTCCGCTGGACTTTTTCCAACTCAAGGACATCTTTTCTTAGTACTGGTGACCAGAACTGGGCCGCGTACTCCAGATGAGGTCGAACCAATGTTACTTTTTAGTTTTATTCAGTGGTTAAAGTATTATTACTCTCAAGCTTTTTTGTCAGTAATTAATCCAGATCAAACAAATATACATTGCCCAGCAGTAAAATGCTTTAAATTTTTTGCCCAAGCACTTACAATTAGAGGTGCACCAAGGGTGGCTCCATAGGACACTGCAAGGGAAAGGAGCTAACCTAAAAAAGGACATCAGGGCAAGTGCTCAGGGGACCAGCTAATTATGCAGGAAACTAAATCTTTTAAACATTAAGGAGGAGCATCTATTATAAAAGATTTAATCAGCATTTGAAATAGCTTAGAATGTTTTGACTGTAATATCCCTTTAAGGGCCCTTTCACCCATACAACGCTGAACTGTGTTTTACGGCACAGGATCAATGCAGGTCACTGCAAGGATCATACATTTTTTTTCTGTGTCCCATTTACACCACAACGTGGATGTGATGGGTGGTGCACTGCAAAGAAATGGCAAACATGCTGCATTTTTTTGCAGCACACTGGGTGGCTCTGCAAATTGCCTTCATGATGCGCTAGCCCATCCACTAAAGCTCAGCGTTTTAGCGGTTGGGCTAGTGTAAATGGGCCCTTAAAGTATGACTAAAGCCAAAATTGGGTGGAGTAGGGAATGGTGAAAACCCCTGTCAGGTTTTTTTCCATCTGCTCTCGTTGAGAGATATTTCACATCACTTCTTGTCCTGTTGGCACAACAGAAAGAGAGGGAAATTCCTTCTTAGACTGTTGTCCCAGGAACGAGTGTCCCCATTGGAATATTTACCCTCTATTCCTGTTCTGGTGGCTACTCAAAATTCTTCCTCCATTTTAGTCCCAGTGATAATGGTCATGCATTTAATGCTATTGCGAGGTGTGGACTAGGAACATCAGAATCAGCTAGTCCCCTGAGCACTGGTCCTGATATCCTGTTTGGTGTTAGTGTGGCTCCTTTTCCTTGCACGGTCCTATGGAGCCACTCTTGTGTGCTAGCGAGATGTGTGTGTCTTCACAAACACACAAGCATGGCAAGGCCAGCCATTGCAACTCTCTGCTCCTCCCTCATCCCTTCTCCAGGCTAGCAAATTGAAAGTTGCTGGAGATTGCTCTGTCCCTTGTGACCTTATATTGGACAGGAAGTCCAGGGAAGCCAAGCTGAGAGAGTTGGAGCCACCTTTGCTGGAAACTGTCTATTTGATTCATCAGGATTCATTATTATAAAAAGTTGGAGATTGTATTACTACTTTAATTATTTTTCAGAGTTGGAGGTTAACAATAAATTGTATCTGATATGAAAAATGAAATGTCCCTGGACACCCATCAATGGGGTTGTAGTGCAAGGCGGATTGCTCCATGGCACAAATCTAATATCAAACAGAATTTGGGGGGTCAGGTGAATTACTTGCCCTCCCTGCACTGTCTGATTATCGCAGATGTAGATTTAAATCATCCTAATATTTCAGATACTCATTCCACTTCTTTTGCTTTTTGATAAATGATTCATTATCTCCTCAATTTAAATTGGTGTGCAGGTGGTAAAGATATCCCTGCTACGTGGAATCCTTCTATCCTTACACTTGAAAACATAACTAGTCCCATCTGTCCGTCATGTGTAGAGACTGTTCCTCTTTTAGAACCAAATCCCTCCGTCCCTCTTACCTACTCAGTTGTCCTTATTTTTGGACAAATGTGTAGACCTCTATAATAAATGCCTTCCTTAATTACCAAAACTGTTACACTACACTAAACCTTTCACATGCTTGCTGCCCCCTTTCTGGACAGAACGTTCCAGGTTTCCAAGAGCTCTGGTTTGCATCCCACCCATCTTACTGATGTCACTGGTTGCCAGTAGCTGAGCGGGATGCTGGTGTCTCCTGGCAACCAATGACGTCAGTTAGCTGGACAGGACGCCAGACAGAGGTACCGTGCAACACTCCCTTCCCGGTAACGCTAGCCACCAAATTCATACTCCCCCCTGTAACGTGCACCACCAACACCACTGCCCCTCCCTTTCCCGGTTACATCCACCGCCAACACATCACCCCCCCCTCCAAGCGGCGAAAAGTGTAGGGACGCCCCAGTTTGCCTATACATTTTGTGCAAAAGGGTGTTCCTTTTTCCTATTTCGGAAAGTTAGGAGGTATGTGATTAGTATGACATTGCAGTAAGTACTATGGTATCATAATATTGATGACAATGTCACAATATCAATTTAGATAATAAGTCATGAAAACATGAAAGTGTCCATGTGAAATCATTTCACTTTAACGTATGAATAAGCCTTTGATCTCTTCTTCTTGCTAAATGTAAAAGGTAAAGTAACTGAACTATGACTGCAGTTATTGTTTGTTGATCCGGTGTTACACTCCTGGGCAAACAGTGCATCAGGACTGAGATCTCATTGTACTCTTTGCTCAAGGCTTACTCCTATCTTACAGAAAGCCCTATTTACAGAAGTATCAAAATCCTGTATGGAAGGATCTTGGTGTAGATGTTGAAGCCTTGTACAATATGTCAGGAAAATCTAATAAAATTGTAATGTTAGCGAGCTAAATACATATTGCTTAGCTTCTTTACCTTGCTGTATTTGGATCCTGAGTTTATTCATAAAATGGCTACTATTTAAAGCTTAGAACACTAGGCAAGTATATAAGATACAAATGAATGCAGCTTTGTAATTAATAATACATCATTATATTTCTTTTTTAAATGCAAGCAGTGTAAGTAAATTAATTTGACCCGTTATAAGTGTCTTGCAGTCCCTGAGTGTAAGAAGAAGATGCAACTCAAGGAGTCAATCAGTTCAAATGCTGACAAAAAGTATGCTGATAGGAGGAGAGACCAAAAGGACAGAGAGAAGAGTCAATAACTGTACTGCTCCAATTTTACTGTCCAGGTGGGTCCAGGGTGACTGGGGTTCAGAGGGAGTAGGTTAAATAATGCTGGCTGTCAGACTGAGGACATCTAGTGGCAGAAAAAAAGTACTGCAGGGGAAACCTCTGGAATGAAAGTGAATATTGCAGCACAATTTTTTAAATCTTTATCTTGTTATTTTTGGCTGGAGTTCTACTTTATAATATATGTAACCCCAATCACTCATACTGCTTGAACTTGTTTTTACGTTTTGGATTGAGCAAGGCAGTATTAGAACCCCTGTCAAGATTTTATTGATGTTTGTGTCCCTGCTGAGTAGATTCACCCTCTCTACTTGTCCTGGTGTCCGTTGTCACTGAGCCAGAAAATAATGGGGAAATAAACATTTATTTGAGTTGTCACCAGAACAAAAGTTGAGGGGAAATCTTCCAATGAGGACAACTGTTCTAGTGACAATTGTCTAAGGAAATTCCCCTCAGATTTTTATCTAATTTCTAATTTTTATCTAATGCCTCTGGGAGAGGAAGTGAAGAAAACATTCCCCAGTGTGACAGGGTAAAACACTTTGACTAAACAAAAATGTTTTGGCTATGCATATACTTTATATCTGCAGCTTTCATTTAAAATAATACCTGGCGATAATGCCATGAAGATCTTTGTTCAGGCAGTTCCTGTTATGTGGTGACAATGCTCTGTCCCTGTCTCCCAATTGTGCTCCTGTGTTGTCACCCTGGCATCCTGAATGCAAGCGGTGTAAGTAAATTAATTTTACCCGTTATCAGTAGTGATAGGCTCAATGGAGAGTTCAACACACATTGCGAAAACATGGTCTACTGATGTCACCATCAGGAACCTCCCTTCCTTACCGAGAAATGCCATACAATCATGGCTCTTGTGCGTGTAGATTGAAGTGGCATTCGGTTCAGGATTACATTTACTTTAACTTGGAAATGTTCACGTTTCCTATTTTTCTGTATGGGTTTCTACCTGCTTTCTTTGCCAATCTACTGGAATGCCTGCGTGAATGAGTGTGAAAAAGACTGTAGATACTGGTGTTCAACTACCAGATCCAGGGGACTGCACTTTGTCTTTCTGTCTTGATCCAGGGTATAAATATATTCAGTATTCATTTTTCTTTCAAGCTTTCATTAACTGGAGGCAGAGAGAAAAATGAGGTGACAGCCTGCAAATCACTCCTCGTCATTACGACTGCTACCATCTTAAAACTGGCATTTTGAATACCCATAACTTATTATGGGGCTAATGGCATCTTTCCAGTTGGCACTCTGGCCCTTCATTTTTATTCCATTTTTCCACAAGACAAAATCATAATTGTAAGTTATAACATTATAACTGAGACCTACTTTGGCTTACGTATGGGAATACCAAACTGTACCAGACTGCGCACCACTTCATTGCACCGCAAGCTCCCAGCCACGTATATATTCATGGTTCGGTGAGCTGTGTATAGTGCTTTGGAATACGTTGACTCTGTGCTGGCTATTTATAAAGGTGAAATACCTGACTTGCGTTTAGCTGCTAAATCTTTTCATTAGTTCAGGAAGTCTGAGATGAGCATTGCAACATTGATGGGCAGCAGAGATATGGTGAAAAGCAGAGACTGTTCACCAAGCAAAGTGTATGTTTACCACGGTGGCTCAGTGGTTAGCACATCTGCCTGACAGCACTGGTCTTCAGTTCAAATTCCAACAAGGACACAATCTGCATGGAGTTTGCATGTTCCCATTGTGCTTGCAGGGGTTTACTCCCATACTCCAAAAGACATACTGGTAGATTGATTGGCTGCAGTCTAAATTGGACCTAGTGAATGTGAGATCATAGATTGCAAGCTCTTTGAGGGCAGTGACTAATGTGACTGAATAGTATATTAAGCACTGCCTAAATTGACCTCTAATACCTCTAATAATTAAAATGATTAATATGCAAATAATATGTTAGTAAATAAGGTTAGAGGCTACTTTAAATACGCAATCATGTGCAAGGGTACAAGCAGGATGGTTTCTAGCACATGACTGTGTAGTTAAGGTGTACACAACTTTGGTCAGTGAGAATCTTCTATGCCTTTAGTAAACCAACCTCAACTTTGTGGCTGGTACTGCTCCCCAGTAAAGTGTACAAATTAGTCTTCCTTAAAGCGGGCGTAAAGTGATGGGGGTAAAAAAAAGAGCCCCCAGGAGCTTTTATTACAACATTATGGTAGACTTACCTGCCAAAGCGATCTCCTCCACTGCTGCGCACCTCCCGCGCCGATACTTCCATCTTCCCCCAGTCTACTTCTGGGTTATAAGTCTTCAGCCGCTTGATTTGCTGAGCCATTATTCCCATGCATGCACACGGCAGTTACTTTATCTTAGCATGCCGGGCCTGTGTACTGAGCTGCACATGTGAGGCTCAGTGTACAGGGAAAAAAAATCCTAAGTGGCAACTAGAAGCTTTTCTGGCAAGAAGAAATTTACACAATCTCCTCTACCATAGAAATCCTGCCGATTTAGCATTTTTTTTAACCTTACTTCCACTTTAAACTCCAAGCAAATAGCCAAATACACTTATCCAGTTCTAAAATTTATACAGATCTGCTACATTGCACACCCCCTTGTAGCAGGGCCGCCCTTATTCTTCTTTGCTGCGATTAAGTAATACTGACAGGTCTTGTCCATCCCCCAGCTTGTGATAGGACAGTGAAAGGAGAGGAGGCACACTGATGAATTCTTTCCTCCTAGTATGCTCTGCAGCACAGAGTCTTGTGCTGCCTGTCCCTTCTAAGTCTGAGTTCGGCTGTAAACTGACTGCAAGAGGCTAATGCAGTAACCTAAGGTACTTTCACTGCTTGCATAAAAAAAAAGAAGAAGCATATAGCGACCCTCCCATCTGCAGTTGTATCTCTGTTAAATTTAGTGTGTTTTATTACTAGACTGTAACCAGTCTGATAATCTATTTTTTATGGGTACTGCCGGTCTTCCCTAAGCCTGGTGGGTTGATTGCTTCCACCTGTTTCTGGGTGAAGGCTCCAGCAAGCAGATTAGGAGAGTTAAGCAAGGTTATAAATATGTAGTATTCTTATTACATAGTATTTATATAGCGCCAACAGTTTGCGCAGCGCTTTACAATGTAAGGAAGACAATACAATCACAATACAAATCAGGACAAGATGGTTAGGAGGGCCCTGCACCTGAGGGTTTACAGTCTAAAAGAGGAGGGGGAAGTGATACATGAGGAGGTAGCTGTGTGGGGATGAATTATTTGAGAATGTGATGGTTCAGTGGTTAGGTAATGAAGGGGTAATCGGTACACATATATGAACATATATGAACATAGAACTGCATTTGCAGTAATTGTGACTTTAATATCTGTCAGGAATTCAGTTTTAAAGACAACACCTGTTTCAGAAGATGTGGTCAAACAATGGATATCCTGGATATGGGTCATCCTCCCTAATTATACCCTAATTATTTCCGCTATAAATGCTTTGTTTTATATTATCCATATTCATGAAAACATCCCATAGGACCTTATAAGTGGCTGTCTTTTCTAGATGCATTTGGTACCTTCTAAATATAAGATTACAAACTGTCAGCTCACATATGGGCTGGGGCCAGATGCCTAATAGTGATAACTTTGTAAGGCTCTCTACCAACACTTAATCAACTGACAACATCTTGTGGAAATATAATATAAGACATCCTCCAATAGTACCGCTTTCGCCACTTTTAAATGCACAGATGAAATACATACAAGAAGCTACTTTAAAGGAGAACTTTAACGCAGATGGGTGGATCCAGACAGTATTGTCAGGATCTGTCCCAGCTGTGGCGCTCTCAGTATATCGCTGGCAAAAGCCCGCGATATACTGAGCTTTGGGTCACGGTAGGAGGTTAGTATATGTCCTCCCGTGACCCTAAAGAGAACTATGGGGAAAAACACTTACCCCATAGTTTATGTTTTTAATTTTTTGTGCCTCTCCCCTGACCTAACAGAACCAAGCACATGTATACTTCCCTTGATCCAACACCTGCGGCCTCCAAGGAGTGACACCCTGTACCAAAAGTCCTGTCTCTCTTGGTCACATCTGTGCAGGAGAGCCACATAGGCTCACCTACCTCATGGATCATACCGACAAACTTTCTGAGCTGGAAAAGAGAGACACATTCCAGCACAGGCAATGGATACGCCCCCAGTTATGCGGTACATTAAGAATTTATATGCCAAAAATTATTGGTAAAAACCCAGAATTGTCTTTTTTCACAATTACTTATTCTTTATACTGGCTTTTTGAAATAGCATAAAGATGATTAAGAGAGAAGATACATGTTTTAATGCAGAATAACACTTTTGGTAGTTCAACAGTATGTTTATATAGATATCTGTTCATCAGACCAAAAAGAAAGGACAACTGAGGAATGAGGTGCAGAGGGATTTGGTTCCAAATAAGGGACAGTTGGGTGGTACGTATATGCAGGGGCGTCCAGAGGCCTGGTGTCACCCAGAGCGGAGACCGGGTGACACCCCGCCGTGATGTCATCGTGCATTCGCGGTCATCTAATTGTGATGCCTGCCCGCGGCCATCTTAGTGATGGACGCCGGCAGAAAGAGGAGGGAACGTTCACCAGGCATGATGAGGTATGCCGCGGGTCCCCTCCTCTCTCCTGACACTGTTGGGCTCTCGGTCCATGATCGAGTGCCTGACTTTTTAGAGAGGGTGACATCAAAATGACTGTCAGTCATTTTGGTGTCACCCCTCCAATGGTAATCCATATAATAATTGCACTCCTGACCGCTTATCCATAATAAGAATGGTTGGGTGCATCGGCAGTCGACGGATGGCCACCGTCCAGTAATACAAAAAAGTATGGACACCGGCACTCCAAAGGTAGAAGTATGTCTATTTATTGACGAAGGTGCAAAACATGCTCATTGCCTGCCTAACAATGGTGTCACCCGGGTGCCGGCCGCACCCCCTTGCGCCCCCCTTGTGACACCACTGTGTATATGGATAGCTCATTGGTGCTGAATGGGGACAAAAATAATTGAGGGCTGATTACTACAATGAATCATGCATTATATAATTTTGAATATGTTTTAATCTGTTATTATTAAGATGTTCAAGGGTAATATTCAAATTTTAGGGTACCTAAAAAGTTTGTCTCCTTTTGCTCCTTCTATGCATACTTAATAATTAGTGAAAAGTAACAACAAATAAAATGCGCAAAAAGCCTTAATAAATTGGAGAAATCAATCTACAAAAACAGATTCTTATCAGCTCTGTTGAATAATGGGGAAACAAGTAGACAAATTGAATGGAACAGCTTAATCAATGGAAAAAGAACTGTTGGAACTCATATTCCTCATGAAAAAACAGCAACATATTGATTCTGATCTTCTATAACTGGGCCACAAAATAAGACATTGTCATAAAGTGGCAAGAAAAAGGAGAAAGAACCATGTGCATGCTAAATCCTAGCCAACTTTCAGAGATTAAGAAGATTCCTCCAGACAAAAAAAAAAAAAAAAAACGGTAAATTTTTATAGCTTAGAACTTTACAAGCTTGTGAAAACTCACATAAGACATGAACCAGCTGACGAGAAACATCCAAAGAGAACACTGAGGAACATTCTATAGAAAGATGAGCAATGAAAACAGGAAAGATAAATCGAAAAGGAGAGGGCGTGAAAGGAAAAGCGAGGAAGGCAACCGAAGATCAATATGTATCATTTGCATCTCTATCTTAATTTGCTGAGCCAAAGATAAGACACTGATAGATTGAGAACACAGACAAGCTGTTTGACAGAGACAAATACCTGAATAGTAATACACCGTTTTTTTTTTTCTTTTTTAGTATATGAGTGTGAAACCTGAACCAGACTTCTTTTCGTAGAGCTGAGAAGGACGAGCGGGAGATCCACAGATGACAGGTTGTATGTTTTAAATAGGGAACGGAAGACACAAGTGACATATGGTACACAGCAATAACGTACAAACAGGGAAAACCAGGGAAGCAGAACCTCACACAAAAGTATTAAAAAAAGATTTGACTAAATATATCTACTTAGTGTGTTTAAGAAATTTCCAGGCGGCTTGGCAGAACTGCTCCCATGAGTTCAGAATTGCTATTTTTTTCTACACATTTTTATTGGATTTTGAGAAAGCAAAACATGGTCCCTCCTTCTGCACTAAGGAATACTGTTACCTCAAACATACAGGCTGATATACCCAGCAGGTTGGAGGAAGTCCAGGGTGGGGGTCTCAGGCCAGTCTATTGCCAGCCTTTTTTTTTTTTTAATATAGAGTGGGAAATAGTTAAAATGATTTCCAGTTTTCTTTTTAAAGGGTACAAAAGATGTGTAGGGCACTAGTCACTCCATTAGGACTCTTGAATAGAAAGAGGATTCCTTTTTTAGGCAGCTCTCCAAGTAGTAACAGCCATGGGCCTACACCACCTTCTGGAGCAGATGCTTAAAATCCTATCATACAGAAAATGCCCTCCAAGAAATGGGAGGTGTGGTTGTTGTTGGGGCAGGAAGACACAGGCAGCAATAAAACATCACATCACTCTTCCCCAATCCGGGTTCCAGTCACCCAAATAATTAAATTCAAATATTAACAACCACTTACAAAGCAATCCACAACCGTGCCACAGCTCAAAGTATCACCCAAATCCGCTCCTCCCAAGACATCCTGCTCTCTAGCTGTCTCAGCAGCTTCTCCCACTCTAGGACTTCTCTAGAGTCTCTCCCATACTTTGGAACTCTCTTCCCCAACCTTTTTAGCTATTTCCTTCTCTGTCTTCCTTTAGACAATCCCTGAAAACACATATTTTCAAGGAAGCATATCGCACCTCTACCTAACTGCTGAACTATTACTTTCTTAAACAACTCATTCCCACACAGCTACCACCTTTTGTATCACTTGCCCCTCCCCTTTTAGATTGTAAGCTCTCATGGGCAGGGCCCTCCTAACCATCTTGTTTTGAATTTTATTGTAACTGTAATGTCTCCCTTATATTGTAAATCGCTGAGCAAACTTTTGCCACTATATACATCCTATGTAATAATAGTAATAATTTAATAAAAGTGTGGTTTTGTTTGTGTCCACAGAGGGATTGATTTCTTATTACTTCCTGTTCTAACAGGAAGTGAGGATAAATATCCACAAACTGGACACCGACAACATTAGAAAACCTGATAGAAGCTTGTTCTTTGAGGCTTTTTATTGCTATTTGAATAAGATGTTATATGTCCTGGATGTAAATTTAAAAAACCCAATAAAAATCTTTTGAATGAAAAAACCTGATAGGATACTTTGATCTTTCCCTGTTTTATTCAAAACAATATAAAACATTTTGGCTGGAGTTTGGCCTTAAGAGGAAGAGCAGCAAATAACAGCATGGCCAGGCAGGGGCAGTGTACTCTTTGGGTTAGTTGGGTTCATTTTGATGGGTGAGATGAACATAACATAGAACTATTGCATTTTTTAGTTACGTGGTAAACAACAGGGAGCAGTGTTTTTTGTGGTGGCACCATACTGTTCTTTAGCCATGTTCCCCTAAATGGACCAGTGCTGTCTACCATACGGGCTGGTATCATAAAAGAAGGGAGAAGAATTTTTTAAACCTAAAAACTAAATAAAGTATATCTAAAGCCAAGTCTATGCAATCATTTTAGATTGTATAGTGAATAGTTAAATGTCCTGTTTGGATTTTTTGTCCCTCTGTGTCCTACTGGGGAGATTTCCTTTTCATTCCTGTTCTGTAGACACATCAAGAAGCAGAAGGCAATCTCTCCATCTCTCCATAGTGAAGGAATCGTCCATTTTGAAATAATTTTCTGCACCGGATCAACACAGGGACACATAGAAAACAATTGTTTTCTATGTGTGCCATATACACAACAACGCGGTGGGGGGTGCATTTTATCACAGTACACTGGATGCCACCGCAGGTCACACATGTATACTGTACACTCCACAACATAAAAAAAAAAGATAAAAATGTAAACAGTGATAGCTTCTGCAGTGTGCGATACAACACACACCACTGGAGCTGCCACAACGCACTAACTGGTCAGCTATCACAGTGTTTTAGTGGACGGGGTAATCTGAACAGGCCCTTCCAGTAGTGTCTCCTGGTTCCTCCACATCTCTACTGCCTTCAGTAATGGGTAAATGGCAGCAGGGGAAACTAGTGTAACCTGTGGGGGTTTACCAGGTCACTTTGGGGGACCAGAGGAGCATGCATCAGGAAAGGTATGTATTCCCAATGTTCTTTACTGGTATGTGCTTGCCTTATACTTTTGAATATAAATGCCAAATATCTAAATTCACAGATATAATATATATGAAAGATGTTTTACCAATCAAATTCTCTGCTGCATTTAAGTTATAGTTCTCCTCCCCACCCTGTGATTGGACAGTAGAAAGAGAAGCAGCAGACTGATGAGCTTATCTCTCTGTCACTTTGCTCTCCAATCAACATGCTCCTTACATTTCAGCACGCCTGAATGGCTGCTTGTGCTGTTTCACCCTTCCCTTCTCTGAGCTCTGCGGTGTCGGCACCACAAGAGGCTGCTACCAGGCCAAATACAGGTACCTGAATTGCTCTAAAAAATACTTTTCATGATTATTTAATGATTACACAGTTGTATTAATTTGTGTCTTATGTCTGCCTGGATATCAGCTTTAATTTTAAACAGGGTTGCTTTACATAAATACTTGCAAGAAAGCCTTTATACATTGTAGCTGACTTGAAAAAAGAAATGGACTTTGAAATTTATAGCCGCTATGTTTATTGCTTTAATATTTTCATTAAAAAGATTGTTTAAATTGTATTCAAGAAGATGTTGGCTTCTTCTGCTTGGATGTTTCTGGGGCCTCGTTAGTGCCAAGAAGGCCTGGGCCAGGGCACTGTGCCATCCGTATTAGTGTGCACCTTACCTCTCCTCTCTCCACCTCCTCCACTACATCAAACTGACTGACAGCCCAGCTTATACAAGGGCAGAGCAAGAAAGTTCCCACTGCACAAAAACAGTTCAGCATAAAGGAAACCTGTCATGAGAGAAATATGTGAACTGCCACTGCTAACCTCCTTCTAAAAGTGTGATTTCCTGCTGCTATGCTGCTTTTCTGGCTTTAATACTTTCTTAATTAGCGACCTGGAAAGAGAATGTGACTTATAAAGTCATAAACTCGGGAAAGACTAAAATTTGGGAAGCTTTTCTTGCATAAAACATTAAAAAAGTGTTTTTTTTAGAAACAATAGCCACAAATATTGTACAGCAGCTGGATAGTATGTAAGCAGCTTGGTTAGGCCACAGTATAGAAGGTAGAGATGAGGCAACATTACAGTGTATTATCTGAGAGACAATTGCCACAAATATTTTTGAGTGCCAGAGCACTGGTATAGGCTACACAATTTGAGACACAAAGCTGGAATTATTCTGCTGCAATCATTACAAATTTGGTAGTTGAGGCATTAGCTGCATGGTGGGGCACTGGAATAAGCCACAAGCTTCAAGGCTCAACACAGAATTTACACTACAGCAAGTATTAGAAATTTGACAGCTGAAGTCCAGCTATGGAAACCTTGTGTGGCACCTTTACAGTGCTGGGGCACTGGAATCGGCAAGGGGAGGTAGCAATCATCATTTTGTTGGGGGGGGGGGGGGGGGGGGGAGGAGCAGCTGGATTACAATTAAAATTTTATTTTGTAGCAATAGCAACATCAGTGATTTTGCAGTCATTGGTAATCCAAAACTGGTTAATTCTAAAAAAAGTGACCCTCTTCATAACAAAACCTGCGCTTAAGGCCCTCTTAGATAGAACACTGGCTGCCAGACAAGCCAGAAGCTGTAGTGCATACGGCTACGGCTGTAAAGTATGGCAATGCTGAAATTGGAAAGGCAGATGTACCCTGCCTCTAGATGGTCTGACCACCGCGTTGTCCTGCAAAACCTGCTTGCACCCTACTACCTCTGCATATTTACAGGATTTCTGAAATTAAAATTGGCATCTGTGGCAATAGTGGGAGTAAATATGTGGTGCTTTGGCGCATACTACTTTACTGCACAAGTATGCTATGACATCCTGCAAACAAAAGGACAGCTTTGCTTGTGTCAGCAAAATAAAAAAAGGCCCTAGCAAAATAAAATGAAATATACCCCCCCCCCCCCAAAAAAAAAAAAGCCCCTGAAAACAAAAAAAC
>NW_017306645.1:445107-528833 GCF_000935625.1 Nanorana parkeri | reverse complement strand
GCCCTAACAAAAAAAAAAAAAAAATCCCCCCCCCCCCCCCCAAGAAAAAATAGACCCTGAATCAAAAATAAACCCCACAACACTTTAATTTAAAGTACATGGGTACACATGGAATAACAGGAAATGAAAAAGACAATAAAAACGAAAAGAGGCTTTGGGGGTGGGAGGGTTTTGGGGGAATCAATGGATCAGAAGCTAAACAGCAATTACAGTTGTTGCTGATACACATTAAAAGGTAGTCGTAACAGGAAGGACTATTGGGTCTCTGAAGTGTGAATATGGGGATGGATGGACGAAAGAATATATAGCCCACCACACTGCAAACTACAGTAATTTAGCGTAATGTAAACCAGTATCATACCATAAAGCAGCTAATTCTCCATATACAAGCCACCAGCTCTCCCTAAACACACACTGACAAATTGTTGCTGGTCACCCATCCTTTTATAGTGAGGGGACTGGCATGTAACAAAACCCCTAGTATTAGCTCTTTTAAGACAGCTGACTGAAGATAAAAGGCCAGGCAGTGCATTATAGCCACAAATAATTTTATCTGTTGAATTTCCACATTAATTCTCCGTTACCACAAATTTTAAACATGCTGGATGCCGCGAGCCCATGGTAATGGCGAACCCAAACCTCATCCCTACTAGTAAGTGATTAAACTAACTTGTTGGCAATCACTTCATTTGTAGCACATTCATTTCCTTTAATGCCAGGTGAGATGACTGCCAACCAGAGACAAAATCACTCAGTAGCAAAAAATTAAACCCCCCACTGTAGTTAATCCCTTATTTTTTTTCTATCTAAGACTAAGTTCTGATTAGTGTATGTGTATTAAAAGGGAACTTCCTCTTTAAGAAATAACTTAAAAAATAATTAAAAGATGACTATAGCTTATATAATTGCTAATCAATATATTTTGTTATTTAATGTGATTATAAAATACCTTTCCATTTAAAACTGCAGCTGCTGTAAATGTCTAAAACTTAAAACCAAAATCACTGCAATATGGCAACCCGGAGGCATTCTGTACACAGTTGGTGTACAAAATGCCCTAAAAAATGTCACTTTCTGCCTCTGTGATTGGCTAACTGATTTTCACAGACGTCTGCATTAAGATACAATTGCAATTTACTAAGATACAAAGTACAATTTTAGGCATCCTTTGCAACAGGAATGTTCTTCTTGGTGCAATACTCCCTAAGGGTTGATTACTACTAAAAAGCAGTGGCATCACAAGGGGGTCGCGGCCTGCACCAGGGTGACACCATTGGATGGGGTGACACCAAAATGACTTGTCAGTCATTTTGGTGTCACCCCCTCGAAAAAGTCGGGCTCTCAGTCATGGACTGAGAACCCGACAGTGTCAAGAGAGAGGAGGGGACAAGGCGACATACCTCATCCCGCCGGGTGAACGTTCCCTCCTCTCTCTGCCGACGTCCATCACCAAGACGGCAGGCGTCAATTAGATGGCCACGCATGCTCGATGACGACACGGGTGACACCCGGCCTCGGGATGCCCCTGCTAAAGAGTACAACTTTTCTCATTACAACACAGAAAGCTCACCAGCTAATTGTAATGAACACAGACCCCCATTCTGAAATCAGTTTGTAACGGACATGCTGCAACAATCTTCCGTTTCTTCAGAACATAAACAGGTAGCAATCTGCAATGTACATAGATCGCCCAACAAAAGTGAAGTTACTCTTTAAAAGCTACAGTTTGTGCAGCACAACATAGATATAGCAAAATATTCGATACAAATGTTACTTAGTCCAGTTCTTTAGATATACTACAGGCTGGAGATATTATATTTATACCCACGTCCCTGATAGGAGAGGTTCACTGAAGAAGACTTGCCTGACAATATCTGGTTGCTATGCTGTGCTTGTCTGGATGTGCTGGACCTGTGGATTTCAAAGGAGATTTTCATATAGATTCTCTGCACAAGGAAAATGAGAAAGAATGAAGGGGATCTGTGCAGGAATTTCAAAGCTATGAATCTGTGGAGGGGCTATTGAGGTAAAGGAAGCTTGTGCTGTGAAGAATATGAAGAGTGCCATTGCTGACCTTCTTATGCAAATATGAGTTGCCTGACAGTCTCTTGCATCACTACTTTCTAAGTTTTGGACCCAGAGCCAGCACATAGTTCAAAAAAGTAACACTGAATGCGCCTCAACACCAGGACAAAATTTAATATATAGCAGCTTACTGGTCCTTAGGTGTGGTAGCTGCATTCATTTTTTTTCTTTTCTTTTCATTTTCTTTTCATCTGGTGATACTCCCACTTCCTGTCCTAGGGTGACTACACAAACTCACTGTACTGTATCTATAGAGGATCAGTGCTGTCACTAAAGGACAGAAAGTGTGTTAGGACTATAGAATACCTCCAACTCTTCTAATCTTCAAAACATTGGGGTGTTCTATAGTTTACCGAGGTGAATTGCAAAGGTATGAAAACACTACTTGAGATGTAGCACTGGCAGAGAGCCCAGGAACTTAATGTACATTCATCCAGTGCAAATTAACCAGCTACTGTGAGAATGGGGTAAAATTGAATGTTCTTATAGGGTATGTTTACCTTTCTGACCATGCTTTATGTTACACCCATATTCATGGTGAAACATGAAGCATGGTCACATTGAAACCCTGACAGGCCATCCTGCCCCCCACTTACCTGAATTTTGGGATTCTTCTCCCCACAGACTGCAGCTCTTTTTTGAACACGGAGAGGCAGTGCGTAGTGTCCATTCACACAGCCGCATCATCCATTAACAAATCCTTTGACAGGATCTTTGAATGGAGAAACTACATGTCCCATCAGTCAATGCAGCAGGAGTGCTTGTAGTTCTGAATGGACTACAAATGCTGTGGTGTTACTGCCCTTGTAGTCCATGTATTCTTCCTCCCGTCCCATTTGCTGAATGTCGGTACCTTGGTATGGACAGGGACAGAAGGGAGAACCTGGAGGAACCAGAACATTGCACCTATGATCCACTGATCGTGGTTGCAATGTTTTACCGGCTCCAAAGCAAAAAATAATAAATGTGCTTTTTTTGTTGTTATGAAGATGTGTGCATTTTTTTTTTTTTTAAAGCTGGATTTTACCTTTGAAGATATTTTTTCTTCTGGTCCTCTTCTGGGGATCCCAATAGTAGCAATGGTTACATGTACCTGCTAATTTCTTCTAGCATTTCCTGGAATTGTTTCATTGTATCTCTTGTATCTAAGGTGCATTTATTTCCTATAACCCTCAACTCCATCTAGTGGTCATAATGTGGTATTTTCCCAATTTACTACTGACCATAATATTTGAAGAACTTTCCACCAGAAGATAGCCTAAGAACATTTTGCCCCATCTCACAACAGCTGGTTAATTCACACAGAATGAAAGTTCATGCAGTTTCATTGGACAAATAGCTATGCAAAGACCTTGTAAGGTCATAACCTCTGATTGTCATACTTGTGCTATGACTTAGCCAGGAAACTAGTATTTGTAGAAGAAAAATGCCAACAACAACAACAATGTCCATACTTTCTCACTGCAGATTTCCTGCCAATATAGACTTGTAGCTAATCCTATAGTGTGACAAATAAATATTTGGCCTGGGTGAAACAATTTCATCAATTATATGTTAACAGAAAAGAGACATTACTTTTTTATACTGAATACAAAGACGACTTCAAGCAACTGATACTAAGAAACTCTTTTGATCCATGAGGTCATCCATAACATTAAAAGACCAATAGGGATGCTTGGGAAGGGTCCAAGGTGAATGAAATCGGGATTTGCATATATCCTCAGCTGCCTATATCTCAGGCTCTATAGAGTGTTCGAGATGTGGTTTTTACTGAATTAAATCTCTGCTAATGCATTTTTAAAATCATATTCTCAGTTACCTTGATTCTCATTTCTGTGGCAAAAACTGTATCTGCTACATATGCAGCCTTGGAATATAGATATACATACATAAAAAGCTATTTTTTCACATTTATTTCCATCCAGAGTTGTATTCATTTTCACCAAGATCTTGTAGTGATGATGGGAAAGTTGGACCACTGTGTAAAGTCTTCTACAGCACATCCCAAACATTCTCAATAGGGTTAAGTTCTGGACTATGTGGTGGCCAATCCATGTGTGAAAATGCTGTTTCATGCTTACTGAACCACTCATTCACAATGTGACCAAGATGAATCCTGGAATTGTCATCTTGGAATATACCCGTGCCATCAGGGAAGAAAAAATCCATTGATGGAAAAACCTGGTCATTCTATATATTCAGGTAGCCAGCTGACCTCATTTTTTGGGCACATAACGCTTATGTTTGCTTTGAAATGTGTTGATAAATGAAAGCCCTATTTGTCAGGAGGAAACCAATATATAATAATCTTAGGGTTCACTAAATAAGGTAAAAAGATATAAGGTGCAGAACCGAGACAATGTTGAAACAAACAAAACTCAAGAGGGTTATAGGGAAAAATAGGTATTATTATTATTATACAGGATGTATATAGCGCCAGCAGTTTGCGCAACGCTTTACAATATAAGGAAGACATTACAATCACAATACAATTCAAGACAAGATGGTAAGGAGGGCCCTGCCCGTGAGTGCTTATAATCAAAAAAGCGAGGGGCAAGTGATACATGAGGAGGTAGCTGTGTGGGGATGTATTGTTTGAGAAAGTGATAGTTCAGGGGTTAGGTTGAGGTGGGATAGGCTTCCCTGAAGACATGAGTCTTAAGGGATCGCCTAAAGGCAGTCAGAGTGGGAGATAGACGGACAGGCTGGGGTAGAGAGTTCCATAGGATGGGAGAGACTCTAGTGAAGTCCTAGAGTCGAGCATGGGAGGAGTTGATGAGGGAGCTGGAAAGCAGGAGGTCTTTTGAAGAGCGGAGGGGAGTGGTTAGGGTGATACTTTAAGACCAGGTTTGAGATATAGCCAGGGGCAGAGTTGTGGATGGCTTTGTAAGTGGTTGTTAATATTTTGAATTTTATCCTTTGGGTATAGGTATTCAAGTGGTTAATGGGTTAGTCTACTCACACAACATTCGAGTAGATACTGGATAGTCAAAACACCTGGCAATTTTGGGGACTCTGTTGGTGAGATCTCCACACTTCGAATCCTGGATCTGAACACCTGCTGTGGCAATTGTAAAGGGTTCCCACTCTCTCTTTTTTTTGGATTTTACTTTATATTATGAAGAATGCAACAGGAGGAGCTGAAACACCTAAAGGTGAATGAGAGAACACCCAAAACCACCAGGCTAACAGGAACAGAGTGGAAAACATAGAAGGCAAATCTTGCTGTTGGAGCAAGACCTATAAAAAGCAAGGGTCTGACTAAACCCACCAGGCCCCATCTATGATAAAATATCACTTTAGCGTAGACTGACCTTTTAATATAAAAGGATTGAAGCCATAAGGGATAAGTGCAGTGATTTTGGCCAAACTGATTTCACTGTCTGTAAAGGTACACCAAATGGGAAACTCAATTTTGCTTAATGAGCTGCTTAGTTTGCCTAAGCCGCTCAATAAGCAAAATTGAGTTTCCTATTTGGTGTACCATAACAGTTAGTGAAGGTACATTATCTGGTTAAAAAAATAAATAAATATTTAATTAGAGAGGTTTTTGTGTATTTAGAATGATTTCATTCAATGTTCCCTGAATTTCTCTTTTTTTCCTGTTTATGTATATATGATTGGTAATTGTATACTGTCGCTTTAAAGTTTTTATTCAACTTTTTTTGCTTAAATCTTTTAACCGCGGTATATACCCTTCCCTTGTGTATCTTGTTATCAAGCTGCAGCGCTAACAGTGTGGAATCTACTGTGAATAATTATTATATATCTGCACTGCGCTTTGAAATGCAAATATATCAAATTAATTATACCTATGTACATAAAATCTATAACATTATGAAAGCAAATAACATAAGTGAAATCCAAAAAAACAAATAACATACATTAATACATCATATAACGTCAGTATTCACTTCAAAAAAGCCCAACTTCGAACAATTCCTTTTGTTAAGAAATATATATAAATGTGAAAATAACATGCAATTATCCTTTTAGTGCCAAAAAGTTCAGAAACATAAGTGACTTCAATCTTCCATATTCATGAATAGCCTTGCCAATCCACACCACCGTGCTCTCTAATCCAAAGAAACACGCTCACCAGATGTATGGGGCTATCCTATATAGCAATGGTTCTCAACCTGTGTAACCTTTAGGACCCATATTTGTCCCTGGTCATTAAGTCACGACCCAAGTCGCACTGCAATGGAATGCATGGCACTGCGGTACCGCGCGTTTCGTTGAACTGTGGGTGGGAGTTGCGTTTGGGGTGCCATTCAAATGAATGGCAAAACAACGCACCTCCCACACCAGAACCCATAGTAGGTGCGATTGTGTGGTACAGTGCTTTAATGGCACAGGACTGTTCGATTAACGCACTGTACTAGTTTTAATGGGCCCTCAAAAATCCCAACAGACACACACAACCACAGACACAATCTCGCACACACATTTTTTTAAAAATCCACCCAGTCTCCCTACCTTACGAGAACTGGAGTGGATGCTCAGCCTGGGATCCAGTGTGGGCTGCTGTGCTGTGTCGGAGCACCATCCATATGTGCATTGCTTGTACAACTCCATTGAGCACCCTGTCGAGGTTTAGGAAGCCAGAATGTGACATCACTCCGGTCCAGGCACCTCTACAGGACATGCGAGGGAGCAGTAAGCAATGCATGTTTGGATGGAGCTCCCTCATGGCCTCCAGCCCACCCCACCTCAAGCTGACACTCTGCATATTTTGAATGGCTGCTCAGCGCGAGAACTGACAGTGCGGTGCTGCGGGGAGGCTGAGAAGCCTCTAACCTAGAAAAGTGGAAGGCACGCGGCGACTCACTGAACACAGGGTCGCAGACCACTTTTGGGTCATGACCCACTGGTTGAAAACCAAGGCTTTATAAGATAAAACACATACGCTTTTACTTTGTATCTTTCAGAACGTGTCTCTCCTCCACTTCTCCTTAGTCCCCCACATTACCGAGCCTTCTCCTTCCGGGTCTAGTATTTCTCCTAAACGTTATTAAAAGAGTTAAAAAAAACACTTACAAACAACCACAATTAGTTCACTGAACTCTTTGTATCAAACAAGCCAGCACTGTCCATGCCCCAGGAAACCTTTGTATGCCCCGCCTCCCACATGCAAAGGTTTCCTGGTGCATGGACGCTGCAGGCTTGTATGATACAAAGAATTCAGTGAACTAATTGTGGTTGTTTGTAAGATTGAAGTCACTTATGTACTTGAACTTTTTGACACTAAAAGGATAATTGCATGTTATTTTCACATTTATATATATTTCTTAACAAAGGGAATTTTTCGAAGTTGGACTGTTTGAAGTCAAAACTGACGCTATATGATGTATTAAATGTATGTTATTAGTTTTTTGGGATTTCACTTATGATATTTGCTTTTATAATGTTATAGATTGTATGTACATAGTTATAATTATTTGGTATATCTGCATTACAAAGCGCATTGCAGTTATATAATAACTTTTTTTACTGTCTGTTTTATTCTCGGTAAAAAACAGAGGCTTTTAATTAAAATAGTGAGGTTTATAAAGGGCTGTTTTTTGGTACAAGAACAGGCCCAAGATAGAACCTTACATAAGAAGCTTCTGTAACTGTCAAGATCTATCGAACCTGAGGGTTTTTTTTATATGTAACTATTTAAAGTTCTTTGCCTCTTGAGGTGTATTTCCACTTTTGCAGCCAAATTGGGATAAAACCTGTTTTGTATTTGTTACTTGTTTCTCATTCACATAGCATAACCTTAAAAAAAATGCTGCTTGAATAAAACATGTATATATACATATGGGGAAGGAGGGTTCCGATCATAAAGATCTTAATAGTATATATTCTAGTGGTGGGTCTCCAAAAAATATCACATATCCCCATTTAAGGAGATCCCACCACATAACCAATAATGCAACTATAATGCCATTTATCAAAAGCATATCATTTATTGAACAAACAAGACAAAATACCATATTTAAAACATGTAAAATATATTGCACATTTATTACACTCAACCATGCAAAAAGGATAATTATTGTATAGACCCATCAAATATCCAAATTAGTTAAAGATCAGACTCCATAACTGATATGGGTAAAAAAACATTTGTCCACAGACTCCTAGTTTCTATGTATGAAACGGATCAAAAAGATCCTCTGTAGCAAGAACAAAACATGCTTTTTTCTCAAACAAAAAACTTTCTCTTTACTGAATTTTCCTCTGGAATGGAATAATGATAATTAACCCTGTCTGTACTGTATTGGCAGATCTCATTATCAGTTGTAAACTATATTTGAACACCATCTGTCCCAACAATGGCCAACAAACAATAACAATGTATTTTATTTGCATTTTGGTGACCTATCTTCACATAACCTAACAAAGGGTTAAATACCTAGAAGCTTGTCTTCTTTTCTTATATGTTAATAAGCTCTTTAGGGGGAGCTCAGTCTGTCCTACTTTTTCTATTAGGACCGAGTTTTCTGTTCCTGAAATTGAGAGAGAAGCTTGCAAAGGTTTGATATATGGAGATATCTAAAAGGTAATATGTATTACAAAAAAAACCCAAAACATAAACATAAAAAAGGAACACATAAACATATAGTATAGTGGGGGTTTTCTCAATTTTGCCTGTGAAAGTGGAAAACCCCTTAAAGAAAAAAGTATTGACTTCAATGCATTTTGCCAAAATGATAACTTTTCTCCAAAATTCACAGATTTTCTGACATGTTGTGGAAAATAAACTCTCAATTTCGATTATCCCCAGTAGCCATATATAGGTTTAGAACGCGCATTGCAGTTTGTTGAGTATGGGGCTGCGTAGCCACAGACCGGTCAGGGCACCCATGCTGACCTGTGCCCAGCACCTAAAATGGGCATGTGAGCATTAGAACTGGACCACTGAGCAATAGAAGAAGGTGCCCTGGTCTGATGAATCACATTTTCATTACATCATATGGATGGCTTGGTGTGTGTGTGTTTGCTTACCAGGGGAAGAGATGGCACCAGGATGCACTATGGGAAGAAGGCAAGCTGACAGAGGCAGCGTGATACTTTAAGCAATGTTCTGCTGGGAAACCTTGGGTCCTGCCATTTATGTGGATGTTACTTTGACACGTACCACCTGCCTAAACATAGTTGCTGACCAAATACACCCCTTCATGGAAACAGTATTACCTGATGTCAGTGGTTTATTTCAGTAGCATAAGGTGGGTGGTCATATGATCGGTGTATATACATTTTGTGGATATAAAAACTCTCGATTTCTCTTATTTCCAGCAGCCATATTTAAGTATACAATGTGTAAAAACATTAGTGAAGAAAAGAGCTGGTTGGCTGCATGTGAGTTCCAGAACAGAGCATGGTGATCTGTCTAAGAAACACGGACGCCAAACAGAGATCCAGACAGAGATAAAGCCCTGTGTGTGTAGCAGCAATGCCAGGAGTGAGCAGAGTGCTGTCAATACAGAGTATAAATGCAATGCAGATAGTACTGAATGTCTTCAATTTCTTAACCTCATTCATATGCACTGGTGGATGCGTTTTCCTATTCATAGCACTTGCTAGATTTACTTGCTTAGCTGTCACTGTCCCCCTCCTCCTTTCGCCTGCTCTCCCTAGGGACATTCATCTCCCCCCACCTGCTGAATGTGAATATTAATGGCGAGAAAATTAATTTCAAACAGGATGGGTGGGCACGCAAACTCGACGAACACACTGAACAGGCCCTTTGTATGATAATGTTATTTCCCAGTCACAGAATGTCCCATCTGCACCTTACATAGTGCTGCTGTCTCAGACACAGCACATAGTGGGAGGTAGATTGTAGCCCAGAGCAATGTATGTGAGAGAATTTTTTTACTACGGCACTGTTGAACTCGGAATGGTATGCTGCTACAACCAAGAAAGTAAATATGAAATGTACCAAAAAAGAAAATCCTGTGCCCCCCTAAAAGAGACTAAAGCAGGGATTTTAGACTTGAACACAAGAATAATTTGTTAGGATTACATTAAAGCTGAGCTCGAGGCAAACATCTAAATTCACAATTGAAATACATACGTGAGAATAGTTTTACATGACAAAGGATTTGTAATTCTGTTCAGCCAGTGCTGTAAGCAACTGCTCCTAGATGGCATAGCCAGGTTAATGACCTAACTTTCCTCTGCTGCATTTAAAAGGAAATTATAATACTCAGAAAAACTAAATCTAATATCGGGTCTATTTTATGTATTAAATTAAACCCATTTTATTTTAGTAGTCCTATGTACATTTATACATTTTTTAAATTGTTTTATATGTTTTACCTAAATATACAGTGTATACAATCTTTTCTTTACAATTAAACATTTAGTATGGGAAAAAGGATTGAGCAGTATGGGTTATCTAAAGAGACAGCAGAGCTGCTTGCTTTTTTTTTTTTTTTTAGACTTATTCTGTCTTTCTGGAACTTTAATCTGAGCTCTCTGATAAGGAATGAACAAGTATTAGAATAGAAACTCCAAACCACTGCTTAATACCAGATACATTTTTATTCGAGTATTAAGCAAAATGAGAGCACTTAAAATGTGAAAAAGAGTTGTCTCAAAAGCTGACAAAAATGTATGTATTGTGAGTCAATGGCTGGCAGGATTGTGGATGTTGTATATGTATAACCAAGGTTTCTCACATACACATGGTTTCAGGGTTTATAATTGATTTGAATAAAACAAACTTTTGTTTCCTCAGAATCTTAATAGGTTTTGTTCCGGGTCATAGAACCTGGAGGCTTTGTTGAGTTTTGGGTGGGATAAAACCTCCATTCCTAGGTCTACATTTTACGTGGTAGCCAGATCTCTATTAGTCTTAGCTGTCCACAGGCTTTTATATATGTGAGGTAACTGATGTTCAGGGCTCTCGCTGCTTTGGGAGCCTGGTACTGGATGACCAAGGATTTGTTATTCTGTTCAGCCAGTTCAGTCAGAGTGCGCTGAATGATCAGGAAAAAAAAAAGGTATAACCTGTTTATTATGGGGGAATCTCATTAATTGGGCATCTATTTGGCAAATGAGGTTTAATGTTGATAAAGGTAAAGTTCTGCACTTGGGGACTGGAAACATGCATGCGTCCTATACTCTAGGGGGAGTATGTTTGGGAGAGTATGTTTGGAGAAAGATCTGGGTGTTCTGGTAGATCATAGACTCAATAATAGCATGCAATGTCAAGCTGCAGTTTCTAAAGCAAGCAAAATGCTTTCTTGTATTGAGAGGGGTATAGACTCCAGAGACAGAGACATAATCCTGCCCCTGTACAAAGCATTAGTAAGACCTCATCTGGAATATGCGGTTCAGTTTTGGGCACCAGTTCACAAAAAGGATGTTGTGGAACTGGAGAAAGTGCAGCGTGTGCATTTTTACACAGCAAAACTTATTTATCAACCAAACACGAGCAACATTTTCACGCCGTTATGGCGCGTTTTTATGTATTTACGTACGTGCGCGTCATGTAGCATGCGCCATAGGCTACTCGCCGCTCTAATAGCGGCATGCAAGTCTCTAAAAGCATATTTCCACTAATGCCATATATGGAAAAATCATGCGCATGATGCATATATAATGCTGCTTCACAGTTTAGACAAAAATGGTTAGCTTATGCATTTACATTCCTGCATTCATCAACGCAAGCAACACAACGTAGAGCTAATTTACACAACATCACCTTGCAATTCATGCAGGGCTTTGAACAACACACCTGCTGGGTGTGTACACACTACAAAGGTGTCTAGATTCCACCAATAGATCATGCTGGGAGGGAACACACTACAGAGGTGTATACTTGTTCGTGGCGTGTTTATAAGGTTAGTAAATCAAACCCATTGTATCTGAAAATAGATGACTACTGATGTCCTTTCTATTTGGATAAACTACAATGCTATGGGAATCCTTTGTTACATAATACATGCTCATTTATAAAAAAAATGGAAGTTATTAATTGTCATCAAGATATTATCATAGTAGTTATGTCAACAAAAATCTATGCAGATTTGTATGTTCATTCCTCTTGTAAAGTGACTTTACATCAAACAGTGCAGTCATTATCCACACTGGGTGACTGCTTGGAAAAAAATTACTGGATAAGCCACCTAGAGATTATATTGTTTTCAACGAATGTATACAGACAGAGCTCTGCCCATATGGCAGGATATGCATAAGGTAAAATGTCCACATGCACAAAACAGTTTGAATCTAATCTACATGTTGGACAACACTATTACAAATGCTCAGATCTCAGAGTGTAGGACAAGATAGATGTAAACATCAGGAAATCCAGTTTGGATGGAAATCCAGGAGCTAATGAATATTTACAGAAATTATTATAATGGATAGCCGTCTCTTATGTTGCACAAAAAAAATAGAAAAATAGTAATGATACAAAAGTATAAAAGCTGACCAGACGGAAGATAAAAAATATATTTTTAGAAAATACAATTGCTTCTTTTAGTTTTTCTCAAATCAAGAGACATGATGAGAAGCGAAATGCCACAATGTGCAAGCGACACAGACACTATGAAAAAAAAGTGATAAACTTGTGAGCTTTAACAATCAAGCATTGATAACATTTCGGAAAAGTGATAAGATTTTGGCAAGTTTTGGAAAAGTAGTGTCAAGATATATTAAAAGAGAACTATGGGGTAAGTGTTTCCCCCATAGTTCTCTTAAAGTGACATTAAAGGCAAAAATGTTTTTGCCTCAACACAACGTTAATGAAACCACTTACCTTAAATGATGTCTCTTAATCCAATCATCATTTTCAGCCTTCTCTGCAGCGCTGCGGCGAGTCTCCAATCCAGAGCTGACTCCTCTGTGATTGCTGGCGCTTCATCTCATGCGGGTGCATGCGTCCATAGACTTACCTTGTGTCTCTCCTCGCGTCCCGGCTGAAAATGTGAACTGCGCATGCACCTGCCCCAAGATTCTTTGCGGCCGCCCGAGCGATTTCAAATTTTCAGACGGGAGCGTGCAGAGAAGATACAGGTAAGTTTAAACCGCTGTTAAAGCTGTTTAAAAAAAATAAAAATAACTTTTTGCATAGATCTATAGTAGAGCTATGCAAAAAAAGCTAAGGGTTTAGAAACCCTTTAAGGGTCACCGGAGGACATATCGCAAGCTATAGCTCGCTGTATACTGGGAACCCCCGGAGTCGAGACGGATCCCGGCAATGCTGTCGAGATCCACCCAGCTGCGTGAGTGACAACTGGCTCTGCCTATCTAGAGGTAGAGCCCGCTGTGCCCGCCCCCTCCCTCGTCCATTCCTCCAGTCAGCGCTGGAGGATCAGAGCGGGGAGGAGGGGAATCCATGCAGGGAGCCGTGACTGACAGTCACAACTTCCCGATCTATTTAGCAGACGTGTGACAGTTTAATTGTCACACGTCGGCTCGAACTATGAGGATGAGTGATTTTCACTCACCTCATAGTTCTCCTTTAAGGTACACCTACTATATGGCCAAAAGAATGTGGTCACCCTCCAAATTATGAAATTCAAGTGTTTCCTGGGAAGGTACTGTTAGTGATACAGCAATGAAGAACAGTTTAGGCAATTGTGAGCTTCCAATCTTGTGGCAACAGTCTGAGCATAGCCCTTTTCTGTTCCAGCATGACTGTGCCCTTGTGCACAAAGCTAACTCCATAAATACATGGTTTGAGGAGTTTGGTGTGGAAGGACACTGGTGGCCTACACAGAGCCCTGACCTCAACTCTATTAAATACTTTTGGGATGGATTGGAATGCCGATTGTAAGCCAGGTCTTCTCATTCAGTATTGGTATCTGACCTCACAAATACTGTTTTGGCTGAATGGCCAAAAATTCCAACTAACGTATTTCAAAATCTAGTTAAAAGTCTTTCCAGAGGAGTGGAGGCAGGCAAGGGGATGTCCAGCAAGCTCATTTAGGCCAAATGTCCACAAACGCTTGGCCGTTTAGTGTATCTGGATAGGAATATTACACTTTAGATTTCCATTGACATAAGAGGAACAGAAAACAAAACGCACAATAAAAGATAAATAACACTTTCAAAGCCATGTGGGACACATCATTGACAAACAATGTATAATGCTACTGTAGGAGATTATTGGTTGATTGTTAGGAAATTGTTCTAATGAGATTTACTTGAATAGAAAGTTCATCTAAGATTTTTCTAATGAGAAACTGTTAAGTAAATAATCTCCTGTACGCTTTCAAGTCTATGAAAGATAAGCTAGGGGGATCAATCTCTCATAGTTTCTGCTATGCAATTAAATTGCAGCATTTTACAGTAGTGAGAGATCGGTCATTCATTTGTACCACTAAAAAATCTCCTGTGTAGCAGCTCACATTATATGTAGTGTGATACAAATAAAAAGAGATTTTAGTAGCTTGACTGAGCTACTTACAGTTGCCCATGTAGCCTGAGTAGTGCCGGAGCAAACAGGCAATTTTTAGTAGCTCAGTCACTCTACTTAGATCACTAGCAATTAATCGTTAAGTATAGTGATTGATTATTACTACACAGATGGAACAAATCAATCTCTGTGATCTGAAGCAGACAAATGTTTTGGATTAGCAACAACGGTGCATATATAGTCCATACTTTTTTTTTTAGCTTTGGATAGAAAAGGGAGGAGTTAAAACCCCAACTTTTTTTTTCTGTGTCTAAGTCGCATTAGAGAGATTTCTATTCATTTCCTGTCCTGGACATGCAACAGGAAGTGAAAGCAAATCTTTACAAGGCGACGGTAATTCCTCTCTTAGACAGTTTTTACAGAAACAGGTGTCGGGTTTATTTTAAAGAGCAATTCCACTCCACTAAATCAATCTCTCTGGGTGATCATTGTACATTGCAAGGGTTTTAACACACTTTGTTGCAGATTCCTGTTTCTGTTCTGAAGAAAAAAACAGTTTGTTGCAGCATGACATTTCCAAACGGATTCCTGAATGGGAGGGTCTGGGTTCATTATAATCACCTGGTGGACTTTCAGTGTTCTAATGAGGAAAGGTGCAGTGTCTGCATCCCTTTAGATGTAAATAACCCTTTAGTGAGTATCTCACCATTTTCACCAAAAATTAAGTTCCTATTGCAGGAGATGTCTTAAGTTTTTCTTGTATCTAAGGGCAGGTTCACACCATTTTCTGGACCAGGTCTGGACCAGATCTAGAACGCAGTGCATTGCGTTTTTGTTGCGATTTACCGCAATTTTGCCACGTTTGGAATTTTTTTTTGCCTAAAATGGTCTTACAGGTGCGTTCCAGTGCATTTGTATGCGTTTTTTATGTGTTTTTTATGTGTTCCAGTGCATAAAAAAACAGACAAAATAGGACAAGCAGTATCTTTCTGGTCTGGTACGGAGGCCAGAAATAGCATAGGGATACATTAGGATGCATTTTGGGTCCGGAAACAATCTGGTCTGGAGATGATCCGGATATGGTGTGAATAGGCTCTTTGTCTGTCAAAATCAGTCAGCCAATCACAGAAGCAATAAATTACATCTCTGGGGGTGTTCTGTAAACCAACTGTGCACAGAATGCCTCAAGGTTGCCATATTGCATTGACATTTTTGACAGTTTAAGAAAATTACAGCAGCTGCAGTTTTAAATGAAAAGGTAATTTTTTAATAACATTAAATTACAGAAATGACAGAATGGCTTGTGTCGCAATTATATATGCTATATTCTTTTTTTTACCAATTTTGTTTTACATTTTAATTTTGTAAGTGGAGTCTCCCTTTAAATTATTTAAATTTATTTGTAATTAATTATTTTGATGACAGCTGTAACAATTTGGATTTCCTATCACTTCTTGTCTAGGTGACAATAGTCACCAGGACAAATAAAGGGGTAAATCTACATAGGAGTTACGCAGTTCCACAGTAAGCAATAAAAACTTGACAAGAATTTGAATACTTCTCCATTTTATTCAAAACTAAAAAAGAAATAAACGTTTGGCTATAAATGCACTTTAATTGTAGCTGATACTGTATGTATCTATGTAGCTCATACCACAGGGAACCCCTGCACTTAAAGCAAATGTGCTTTGCTATTAAACAAAAAGCATGTATATGTAATAGGCAAATGGGATTATTTCCATGTACATATATAATTAGAAAAAAAACTATACAATGAAACAGCTTACATAAAATTATATTACCATTCTGTGATAAGCATAATCATTTTCAAGCAACTATTAACATCAACAGATTTTTCTTAAAAACAACGTAAAAGAAAAGTTCACTTTTTTCAAAAAATAATAAATGCACACTTCTTCAAAAAAGTAAAAATGAGCATTTATGATTTTTTTTGCATAGAAGCCAGTAAAAAATTGCATCCATGATCAGTAGATTGCTGGTGCAACAATGCTCTGGCTCCTGCAAATTCTCCATTCCGTCCCTGTCTGTATTCCTTTGAAACTACAAGACCCTCTGCTGGAACAGGACATGTAATTCCTCCATCCTGCGGATGGTTGACAAGGCGGGGGGGCTGGGGGGGAAGCTACACACGGCCGTGCTATTTTCAAAAACACAGGGGAGAAAAACCCTGTGCAGGTAATGGTGGGGTTGCAGCCAATGTGACCATGTTTCATGTTACATAGGTGTAACATGAAACATGGTCAGAAAGGTGAACTTAGCCTTTAAAGCCAAAATGTTGTGCAGGGGTGGTGGCAGAACTTGCACTATTGTGTAAATAAGCTTGCATATTATGGTAAACACCTGAGTTTGCCCTGCTCCAGCAATGGCACCTGCACAATCTGCCTGGCGGCTGGCGCCATTTCCACAGAAGATACTCTCACTAGCGGCGTCTTTCCTTCTTTATTTATAGGGGAGCCAGTGACAATGCTACTCATGTGTGATGGAGTTGCACCATCCTGGAACTTTGGCATCTGGCAGATACCCAGGAGTATGGGGGTTGCATGTGATGCGGGCAGTGATGAGAAAAAAAGAAAATATTTGCTGCTTTTTTCCAAAGCAGTGCACAACAATGCACGGTAGTGCTTTACTGTGCAACAGATGTGCAATAGGGTGCCATTCAAAATGAATGTCACTAGACCAAACCACTTACATAAGGTGCATTACCACATGCATGGATGTCAAGGCAGCCTTAATGTACAACATTATGCAATATGTTGGCGCTTTATAAAAATAAGAGGTCAATTGTCACAGATTCCTATAAGGCACATTCTGCCATGCACTACAGCTGGAGGACTCCATTGGTCTTGACCTGATTGACCTCTTTGATCTGCAGCAACTGGGATGATGTCCCTGGGTACCAATCTTTCTCCCACAGTTTTCTCTTGGGCCCCCAGCCAGCAATAAAGAGAGCTTTGGCCCAAACCTGTAGGTTCTTGAAAGCGCTCAGACTGAGACTTAAGGCGCCCATACACTGTACGTTTATCGTATGAGAATCGCGGGAAATCCCGTGATCGTACGATAATTGCAAAGTGTATGGAAGGCATGCAATTGTTTCGACTACCCGGATTACTCGCGATTATCGTACGATAATTGTCAGGTGTATGGGCACCTTTACAGCAGAGAAATGGGTCACTCAACTGATTTTAATTTCCACCTTCCACTTACCACCCAATCCACTCCACAAATCCCACTAGATCAATTAATGCGGAGATGTCCTTTACACATTTGGATTTACTAAAACATATAATTGTAACAAATCAACCAAGTGCCTTTGACCTAAAAATGGGATTTTTCTTGCATCAACAAACGACCAAAGAGGCAAATTATTGTTCTCGCTTTGGTTGCATATAATATAGCCTGAAATGGGACTTTCTCTTTGAGCGTTTAATCAAGTATTGAAATAGGATCACATTAAGCATAAACTGATTATGTTAAAAAAAAAACCCTATAACCTTGTTAAAACGTGAACGGCTAAATTGCTACAGTGAACCTTTCCGCACAGGGTCACAGGATACATTTCATACTTTGGATAGTGAACCCACGCCACGGTTGTTAATTTTGCCATTTTCCAAATGCTACATGTCCTACATGACAAGTCTTTTCCTCTGGGATGATAAATATATGTACACAACCCTACGTGCTTTTTGAAACAGTCTACCGTATGCATTAATCAAACATATAATAACCTTGTAGAAGAAGACCGGGGCATTTAGAGCACAATGTGACTGCCTGATGAGTAATCTCCATAAAGCCAGCCTTACTGGACAAGCAGATTTCCTGCATAAATCCAAGAGAGACGGATGGCAGGCTGTTCTGCTCTTTGAGCAATAGGAGGAAATCAAAGACTTATTTGTGTCGTCTCATGCCTTTTGCTTCCCACTTGCAATTTTTTCATGATGTTCAAACATTCGGAGATGCTGACTATAAGCGGACAGAACAAAGGAACAGAATATCTGTAAAATTTACAAATGTGCTAGCCTGTCACTTAACTAAGTCTGCAGTGTAGGAAAGTCTTTCAACGCCTGGTTGACCCAGCAATGAACCTGCACACACCTTGCCTTTCTTGTCATTGTGCAGGGGCTGTGTGCAACATATTATTTTCAACCAGCAATGGAAGGACATCCAAGCCATAAGAAGACTGGACACCATTCTATGACTCATGGTCACCTCCAGGGTCAATTGTTAAATGGGAGGGTGGGGATTAAAATGTTCCCTCATTTTACCCAATTCTCTTACTGCCTGCATTTCCATCTTTACATTTAGGCCTGTTTCACATGGGTGACGTCCATTCTGATCAGTAGGGGATCTGTGAACAGATGCCCTGTTGAATCCAACCTAGGTGGACTCAGAGGTAATTGGATATATAAACGAATACACATCCATTTACATCCAACCCATAGACTAACATTGTGCTTTTGACCAGATCCATCTAAAAAACTGACAGATGGATCTGGTCGGAACGGCCATGTGGATGGGGTCTTATAATCAGTTAATTCAAGTACCTTAGCTATTAACATAAATGTAGCTTCTTTGTGTATCACTAGGCAATAGAGCCTCAAATCATCTCTGAATTGGTGATGACACTGTCCTTCCTGATGGAGGGTGGCTACTTTTGTTCTCCATGCTCCCTGTGTATTTTAAAGTAGCCACTGCTCCAAGCTCGCTTTTTACACCAAGCTATGTAAAGTATTGGTTCTGCCTTGTTTTGACACGCGTTATCAGTTCACACCAGTCAGTTGCATTGCACTGCTCCCATTCATACCCATTCCAGATGTCCTTGTGTTGGCATCCATAAAAAAATGGATGCCAATGCACCTGGGGTGAATGGGGCCTTACTTGGCTTTGCTGCACCCAAGGACCCCTGAAATCCTGCACACGTTGGCTCGGAGAGAATAGTGGCTGTCCATGAATGGTGCCTATGTTGGATGAAGCCATTATGCTCTATGTCTAGAAAGGATTTTAGTGGCTGCTGGAATACTATAGAAAAGAAACATTACATCAGCCCTGTGCAATGTAAACTATATTATGTCAGAGGTATATGGTAGGGACAGCAATGCACACTTATCCTTTAAGTTAGATTATGTAAATGACATTTAATTTGCTAAAGCACAATGTACCATAAACTGCAATCCTTTTATTTCCATTGAGTGGCTTTCTTGATCGTGACCACAGTGAGTGAACCCATGTGATGGGGTGGCTACAGAGTAACACAATCTGACTAGCTTTCTCAATTCAGAACTGAGAAAGCTAGTCGGATGACCAACAAATCAACTTCAAGAAAAATACAGCAAGTCCAATTGCTTAGAAATTTTTTACAGATATAAGGAGCTTCACTGCAGCATCACCAGGTTTTTTTTTTTAATTAAAATTATTTTTTTTAAATGAAGTTAAAATATTAAAGCCTATATGTAATCTAAATTTTTATTGAGTTTACTTATTTACTTATTATGTGTATTATTACAAATCTAGAACTTATTCAATACCTACATATCTATCAACAAAAGAAGCCAAAACGTCAATTGACTACTATGGACTAAACTTATGACTCCTTGTATCTGTCATACTTATTTAAAAAGCTGCACAGTCGGGCCATTTTTCAGAAAAGGCCCCTATAAAAGTTCTGACCTTGAAAATGTTCCCGGTATTTTAGAATTCAGCCTTTTCTTTTTTTCTGTATGCTGAACAAATTTGTTCCTACTCTGTATCTATAGAAAAAAAAGAAAACAGGACAATAGCTCCAAACACTGCACAGAGCCAATGAGGGATGCTTGTGATTTATGATAAAAGATGCGCTTTTACAAGAATCCTGTGATACATTTCTACAAGCACCAAAAGGCTTTTATATATAAATATATCTTAAAGAACATTACAAAATTCTGTTTATAAATCAGAGGCTAGGGCATTTTTATAAAGCAGTGAATATGACTACACTGCAGGTGAATTTTCCACGGTCACATGTTTTAAATTACAGATTGATTCCCCACTAGTGAAAGTTTGGTGAAAGTCACATTTACTGCTTTAAAAATATGCCCCTTTGTGGACCAAATATATACTGTCACAATGTCCGGGAATCTATGCCGGATTTTCCCTTTGGTCCCTGGTGCTTGCCTGTCAGCCTATGGTATTTCACAAGACTGCAGCCAATCTGCACTCCTCCTTCCCTGTTTAGTCTTATTTCACTTGTTGCTCTGGGTTCGAGCAACAAGTCTAATCCCTTGTGTCAGGCTCAGTCAGTGTCTCCTATCTCTCACCTACTCACTACCCTCATTCAAGCGTATCCTAATTTGTCAAACAGCAGGCTTCCTTAGACTGACCAGCTGCTTCTCCAACCCCAACCAGTGTCCCGCCCACACCCCTACTATACCAACCGATCACCGCTCCCCTCCTCCATGCCCTTTACCAAAGGTTGGGTGAGATTGCAGTCGTCTCAGCCTTGGAAACGGGGCGCAGCTTGGTAGCTGGGAGAATGGCTGGCAGTGTCGAGTTTTGGCTGGGAGAGGGGAAAGCATTAAAGACAACCCTGCCTAATGCCTTGGTCCCCAGATTGTGACATATACATACATTTACTCATACAAAAAAGCCACGTCATGATCCTGAAATGGATTCTCCGTAAATGGAGGAAAGAGGAATCCAGGGGCAGGAGAGTGACACCTTTATTATGGTCTTGTTTGAAGATGTCAGAGGCACACACTACTGTGGAGGAATCTCCACACAGGGAAAGCAATGGACAATGATAAGGCAATTAAATTTAAAATGTGCTTGGACATGGGCACTGGATAATTGAATAGCAATACATTATTTTCTTCAAAGCAAACACTTAAGGCATACTTTTTTTTAAATTATGAAACAAAGTTTTAATTAATTAAAAAAGCTTTAAGGTGTCCTAATGGTATGTAATGGTATTGAATGCTAAAGACTATTCACGTGTTTGTGTTTTACATTTTTCCAAAAATGTATTGGTGACCCTCAATAGCACAACTGGCATAACCTTGGGCAACATCAGGGATCTGTCAGCTGGCCAGTTTGTGTCAGGTCATGATGAGGTCTTATCTTTCCTAGTTGTATTTGAGGGCACACGCATACGGCTTGGGGCCATTTTTGCCTATGAAAGATGGGCATAGGAGATAGATGAGAGTCTCCTAAGTTGTGGAGACAAAGCCAGCTGATAATGTGTGTGTGACCATAACACTGGGCAAGCAGAGAAGGGTTCTAAATGAAGGGCAGGTGTTGCGGCCACCAATGTGAAAAGTTGAGTAGTCCAATGGATTGTGATGTGGGACAGAGCTCATAGGGAAGAACACCATTGGCTATTCGTTGCAAGTTTGCTTCAATTTCTGGTGGGGTGATTTTCCCTGCCAAATACTTGCTGGGAAACCATAATCAGGCTTTTTGTTGCTGTTAAATGCCAGGAGAAAAGTTATCATTTTCTGCCATGGTGATCTGATTTGAGAATAAAGGAGACCTCCTGGTGGAGTTGCCGCTTTTCTTGTGCCTTTCTGTGTGGAGCGTTTGTGTATTCATGTACACCCCCTTGAATAACAAATACCAAACATGAGATCTTCTTGGGCACCATGGGAAATCCTGCCAAGCCTAGCAAAAACCCATCTTTTGAAGTTTTGGCAATAAAAAGCTCAGAACTCCTAAATGATGCAAAATCTGCTTCAGGTTTAAAAAAAAAAATGTAAAACACAAACAGTAGTTAAAAAAACCCTGACATTTTTATTTCTTTCGGGTCTCTATAGGTGAAATCCTAGCTCTGTTTTTGGGTCTGCACACCTGGTATGGTCATTATGAGGGGTTCCCACTTTCCCTTATTAATTGTTTTAATTATTTTATGGTGAAAGGAGAAGCTGGTACCCAAAATGGTGAGTGGGAAAGTCTTCCTCCATTGGAAGCACTCCTCTTTTCAAAAACATTTTTTAGTATACCTTTCTTTTCTAGAGCTGTCCTTGATTCGGTCACATGGCATTTCTTGGTCATCTTCCTCTTTTTCCATGTAATGATGTGGCGCTGTTATGTACATTCGTCTCCTTTAGGTCTCGGGTGGCTTGATGACACGGCCCTAGTGGTTGTGTCCTTGGTTCCCTGGGTTTACAGGAATCTAGTTTATTGGCACTGGGCATCATTCAGCCAGGTAGAGGACCAGAGGCCAGAACCAGAAGCTGAGGAGGAGAGCATTGTTGGAATAAGAATCAGGTGAATATTGCTTTGGGACTTACTATTTTTTTTTTTTAATGACTGGATTTAAAAATAAAAGGTCCTTGGAGCTGATCTGTAAGGTAGAATTATTCATATTTTAAAGTGTAAACAAAAGCTTAATTCCTTTTTTTAGAACTTTAAATAAAACATGCTATTTTCTGAGATTTCTCTGTAGAGCCTCTCTAATAATATTATTGTTCCCAGCATATAATTCGATCTTTCACAATGGAATTGTGCTTGACTAAGTAGAAAGTGGGTCTGCTTTTTTTTTTTTTTTTCAAACACAAGCACATTTAAAACAGCAAAACACATTCATCCTCAACATTATATTTTCATAAATAATGTTTAGCTTGTAATATTTTAATAGCATTTCCAGGCTCAGACACATATCTATGTCACATAATTCTCGTAATATAAATATTTCAGGAGCACTGAGGCTAGAGTTGCCACTGTCATTTAATTATGCTGGCCATACGTGCAGCAGTGTTGGCAATTTGCCGTATAGATTGTGTGTGCACGGTGCTGACTGAATGATTTACATGTGTGTCTAAAAGTCTGTCAGGTTACCATGGTCAGCATGTCTGTGTAGTCACCTGCTTATCATGCTAACAGGCCCCCATGTCACTCATCCTGCTGTCTCTAATTTGGCCATGCAAATCAGCAATCAATCCAGTAACAGATACTTGTGCTTGGCATTCAGATTGTGCACCTGGTTTAGCCAACATGTGACAGACATTAGTGGTAATGCAGATGACAGTTTTCAGTAGCATTACATAAACTGCAAAACAGCACTGCCTATGCAGAAGTTTTTCAGACAGGCTAGCTTACATAATATAGTGATATGTACCTGGACGTGGCAGCCGTAGTAGCATGCACGGTGCATAACTCCCAACTTCCTGAGATGAGAAAGAGGGATACCTTTTAGCACAAAGTATGTAGGCGTTGGACTCACCCGTGTCTTTTATGGTCCGCCCTCAGTGAGGCGGAGCAAAAGGAACGAATGCAGCAAAATGATTGGTTAAACCCACAAGTACTTTTTTCACCACTACTTTTTCTTTTACACTTGCTTTTAAAAATAACAAATGCAATCATTTAGAAGCTTGATGAAATGCAGTAAAATGCTTTTGATAGCTAATGAGTAGGCTTTTTTTTTTTTTTTTATAGAGGTCTATACATCAGACCAAAAAGAGGGACAGCTGAGGAAGAAAGAGAGACAAATGGATTTCCTTCTAAAAGAGGGACAGTTCCTCCAAATAGAGGACAGTTGCTATGTGGATAGTTAGTTTTGAAACCCCAGATAAGAAATACCATCAGGATACTATCTGCTTGAGGCTTGTATCTACTGCTCGTTTTCCAAAAACATTTTAGTAGGTTGACTGTGGTCTGACCAAACTGGCTCCAGAGTGCATTTTTGTAGGACTGTGGAAGAAGCTTGTTTGGAGCAAACAAACACATTTTATTTTGCACAGAGCGGGGAAGGGCAATAGCCTCTGCCAGGTTTGAATTGCCCTCTGTGTACCTAATTAGGTCAAGACTCCAAGAGATGAGAAATCTCCCCCATGGCTACAGAGACAAAAACAAGAACACATTTTAAAGTGCATGTGTAATGCTTGCTCTTGTACAAATGGTCAGAGAGTATAGCTGGCTAGTGTAGCTTCATTACAGCAGCCCACGTTCCCTTAAGATAAGCAGGTTCCTACTTGTGGACCTGCACTTGGGGTGAGCGCAGAGTGGCGTACAGCCCCATACTCCCATAGAGAAGGACAGGGGCTAATCACTGTACTAATCACACGCAGCACCTGTCCTTCCTGGGAGCTGCCCGATATGGCCATGGAGCTGTACGTGCCGGATTTTTCTCGTGTGAATGAGGCCGCAAATGTTTGTGAAAAGGTGACTACAGATGTAAATTGCAAATGTAAGACAAAGTCCGTTTCAACGTGGTCAGAGAACTGCTGAGTCTGTTCTGCTCCTCTGTTGTAAGTTAATGATAGGTATGCTTTCAAACTCTTCTCTCTTTACCAGTACTTCTCCCTTTTAGGCTTTTGAATTTCTTGGCAATAAAAACAGGACATCAGTCATTTAATGCGGGCAACTGTTAATTATTAGGCTATATTTATGGCCCTATTCTCTTTATCAAGCTTGAGCTTTTCAGATTAGAATTGAAGGTTGTGAATGAAAGTCTCCAAGTGCACACAAAGCTGCTGATTGCTGTGGATGATACTGGCACAGTTGCAGTTTGTTCAGTTTTGTGTTTTACGGCACAGTACTAGATATTTAGATGTCAAAGAATGGAAATCGAGCTTTTCAGCCTGAACATTGATAGCGCATTAAAAGTTTAAGACAAAAGGCTCAATGTTTGCTGAGTTCTAAGGCCTAACTGGAATTTAATGTACTACAAGAAAGATGATGATGTAATTGGCAGGATTTCTGTGGTTTGAAGCCCAGTTGAAGTCTCAGTTTTTATTACTGTTATCCAGTCAGGGTGTATAACAAGTAAAGTATATGGAAGATTTTTTCATTTCCATATGTGTTAGTGCTTAGTGTATAAAGCTGCCCAGTGCCTGCTGTTGGAAATACACCAGCATATACTGTAACTATGTATTTTGAGCACTAGATGGAGCTGTAGTGTAGTGCAATGCTAGTCTCTGTGCTTATGCATGTTTTATCTATGATATTCACAGGAAATTTGTATCTCTATATATTTCCTGTTAATGCTGTATTCCTGTATGCATTCATGTAATGTCCTGCTAAGCAAGTAAAACTGAATTCAGCATTCCTCAAGATCTAAACACATAGTCAACACCTGCAACATACAGGCGATCCGGACCGCTGCTCTCACACAGAGCACAATAGTCCTGGCCTTCAGCCCCCAAGGTGCCCTCTACACGATATTCCTATCGACAATGCTGCTCAGGGAGTGTGAGTTTTTTTTATTACAAGTATTTTTATTGAAAAAAAAAAAAGGAATTTTACAACAACTGTGGAATAGGGACATCAGTCGAACAAAAAAACAAACACACAACAAAACAGCACAATCTGCATTACAAAAATGGGGGAGAATGTACGGGTACAACTAGGACAAAAGTGGAGTCTCGGAAGCAGTCCCCAAAAAATATATATGCTGATGTTGTCCATGGACAAGCTGGTTGGTGAGACCGGAGAAGAACCCGTTGATGAAGCTGGTAAAGGGAAGAGGAGTAAACTATCATCAAGTTTCACAGATTTTCCCTGGTAGCTAACATGCTGTCCAGGATGTTGCAAGTCAACTGGGACTACCAAGGTTTCTCAAAGAAAGAAGAGGGAAAAATGAGGAGGTGGAAGGGTCAGGTAAGGAAAGGATCAGGAATGGGCATCAGAAGAGGGACCAGCCCCCATCCAGGTGATGCCCATGCAGGGCCTCTTGATCACCCTATGGGAAAAGAGGAGCATAAGATATAGAAGGAAAGATAAAAATAAACTCCTCTGCTGTGATAAGTGGAGTTGAGTAGGGTAGGTTAAAGGGAGTGTGAGTTTTGATGATCGGAGTACTGTGTAAGTGGCCTCTCAGTCGCATAGTGTGAAAGCAGCTGTCTAGATCTCCAGCGTGCTCTCATAACACCTCTAAAAGTTGCACTTTTCCCTTAATTTCTGCCTCAGCGACAATGGTTACCTGAATAAATAGAGGGGGTGAATCTCCCCAGCAGGAATTAACAATATCATCTTGGCAGAGCCTAACCTTCCCCGCTCTATCCAAAACAAATTAAAAAAGAAAAAAAAAGTTTTGCTATACATACACTTTAGTTTTGCTTTTCTCATTGACAGCAATGGCAAAAGTTCTCAAAAATTTTCTGATTTTCCATAATATTTGGTGAAGCAATACCATAATTTTCCCTAGGAGATAAAACCAGAGCTACAGGTAAGACAAGTATATATCTGTAGCACCGATTTAGTGTGTCCACCCATTGTATTGAGCTTAGGACTATTTCAAATAAAAGAGTCAGAGCTGCTGACACAGCCAGCCAGAGGGCTGAATGGTTAGACATATTCTGTACACACATCTCAATGAAACTGCTAGACACTCGGGGAAAGGAAAAACAATAACTGTACTTAAAGGATAAGTGCACTTATGCCTTTTGTCCCTTTGACCTAACCTAACCCAGATGCATACTTAACTTAATCTGACGACTGCCGCCAGTGTTTGTTTACATCCAGAGCTGCAAGTCTCGCAGTCTTGGTTGCGCCTGCGCATTACAAAAAACTGAGCTTTACAGACCCATATTAGGTCTATGGGAGTTGGATGTAAGGGGGGCATGAGGCCATTTACATCCACTTACCTCCAATCTATCACAATCAGGTCCACCAAAATGGAACTCTGTTCTGTTTCTTTTTCTGAACCCGGATAATAAGTCCATTTACATCCGGCTGCCCATAGGGCAACACTAGGCTTCCGTTTAGATCCACCTTAAAAACTGACAGCTGGACCTTATCAGACTGCCCTTGTGAAAGGGGCCTTAAAGACATACATTGATGCTTTGCTTTTAGTAGGCTTTTTGTATGATAGACTATAGTGGTTAAAACATATACTTACATGATTTATATGTCTTTTTAATAGATTTGTTATATCTAGTGGTCTGCAGTTCTGAATACATCTCTAAAAACCAGGTGAAAAAACCCCCAATATACATATAATATATATGTCTATATATATATATATATATATATATGATGTGACGTCATTCTTGTGAGTCAAGCATGCAATTCTGCCTTCCTGATGACGCCACAGAGACAATGGAGGAAGTGATGTACGGCGCACGAGATTGGCAGCCTAGAATTGAGGGTTTCAGGATCCAGTGTCTGCTGGGACTGTCTGGGCAAGGTATGCAGAGTAGAAGCTTTAGATCCCCGTGCACCCTACATGTTCCTCACTCAATACCTTGTAGGTACATTTAGCTGAGCACAACTCTGGCATAACATCGATGTCAGCTGCTGTAAGACATTTCATGTCTGTAGGGAGAAAGACCTAGCCTTGCTCTTTTTATATATAAAAAAGTATAATTCCGTATTTGGGATAATTCTGATATTTCTGTCTGTGCTGTAGGTACACATTATGCATTGTGGGTGTATTCTTATACAAGCAAGAGCTGCATTCTATACAAAATATTTGTACTCCTACAAATATTATATTAGCATTTATGTGAATTTGGGAGCTGTATTATTATGCACATTACATACTCTGGCTGTAACTGTATGCTCTATAAGTGTATTCCAATATACACAATATACCTGTACTGAACACACTGTAAATGTATTCCTATACACATTGTACCTGTACTCTATACACTATAACCGTATTCCTATTTAATGAAACCAACATATTTTAATTTTACTTACAATTACTGTTTTTACACTTCCTGGTCCTCTTGAGCATTAGTAATGTTCCCAATTATTGCATCCTGGGAAGGTTACATCAGCGGAGCATTGCTAGGAAATCTCATCTGTAATCTCATGAGATCTCATGGAAAGGCATTTTCACATGTCCTATTCACATGCCCATGATGTGCATGGTCACATGTCCTATTCACATGTGTGACAGAGTTCGAAGAAGTAAAGGGAGATACATTAATGTTCTCTTAGAAAAAATGGCCACTGTCAGAAAAATGGGGAGGGAAATAAAAATAAGGTATGCAAAGAATTATAAAGCTGCAAATATCTAGACGTTTGTGCTTGTGGATTGCCATTACTACACACGTCTAAAGGTGACAAGTTCTTTGCACCTTCTTATAGCCCTGAGCAAAGCTATAGAAACCCTGTGCACAGTGATATAAAATGAATAGATGACAGGAAAAGTGAGAGGAGTAAAACAAGGTGGCATGGATCTTACAGAGTCAATTGCGTTGCTTTCTTATAACTTCAATTTAATGCTATGTGCAACAGCTTGTTGACGCATGTTGTAACACATTTTTGTGCACTGCAAAAACATGCAATCTATATTTTTCCCCAGCACACTTTGGTGTGATCTGGGCATATAGACAGTGATACTTTTTGCTGTGACTTTGCATTGAACTTGAGGTGGTCAATGCAGATCAGCACAGCCAAATGCACTAGGTGCGAACAAGTGCTTAAAGAAGGAATCCGGGCAAATTGCAAAATGAGCACTTAACCCCTGCAGTGCATGGTTAGCCCCACTACAAGGGTTAATTTGTAATTTGCTCAGTGTTCTGTAAGAGAGAAGTATTGGCAGATGTACTCTTCCCAATGCTTAGAGCCAGCGTGTGACACTGCAGGTGTCACATCAGTTCTATAGATTGAGAAACACTGATCACTCAGCTCGTAGTCTTCTGCCTGCCGGGTGTGGTGGCTATCATTCAGCACTCTCCACAGAGATTCCCCTCTCCTCTCTCTGTTCCTCCACCGCTCATTGGAGGGACAGGCAGGGGAGGGGGCGGGCACAGCTGTCTCTGGCTCTAGAGAGGCAGAGCTAGCTGTCAATCAGGCAGGGGGGTGGATCCCGACAATATTGTCAGGATCTTTCCCGACTGCAGCACAGCTCTGCGCTGTCAACATGCGCAGTAGCACTAGATGCTGACTTTGTGTCACCAGGGCTGGTGCTAGACTATTTTGTGCCCGAGGCAAGGACCAGCTACTTGTACCCCCCCAGCCCGACTCCCGTGGCACAACCCCCAATCCCCCTCTGCGCGGCCCCATTCTCCTGCTGGCTAGCTTCCGCAGGCAACAGGTGGATGTAAGCAGCCAAAAGCAATAGCCAGAATGCTATTGGCTATTTTAATTTGAAATAGCCAACAGCAGACTGGCTATTGAAACCCCACCCACTGAGCAGAGGAGCGGACCTAAGAGAGAAAGTTGTATCTCAGTTCTGCTCCTCTGCTCAGTGGGCGTGTGCAATAGCCAGCCTGCTATTGGCTTTTGCAGTTTGAAATAGACCGGGGGGTGCCGATGGTCGAGTTAGTGGTCTATGCTGCGCCCTAGTCAGCAGTGCGCCCTAGACGGCTGCCTAGTTTGCCTAGTGGTAGCACCGGCCATCTGTGTCACAGAAGTACATTACTATATGTACTCCTGTCACCTAAAAGAGAACTAAAGTCAAAAAAAGGTTTGGCTTTAGTTCTCTTTTAATGAGCACTTTCAGACAAAGTGCACTTATTTTTTATGTCCCTCAAGATCCAGATTGCATCCTCCCCCTTTACAGATGCATATGTACCTTGATCCAACACCTGTGGTCTCATATGTCTGTTGACATTCCACACCACAAGTCCTGCCTCTCCTGGCCACACCTAAGTAGTAGATGTCTATACTTTCTGAATTGTGCTTCATCAGCTTCATCCCTTGCCCACACTGGCCAGGAAATGACAGCCCAGAAACTGGCAATGACAAAATCCTCATCGATTCCGGCTTCACTCACCAGATGGGAGATCAGTGAATGGAAGCTCGCGGATCTCCTTATAATCTCTCTGCCGATACCTGACATGGCAATCCTGGGCCCACATGAGGGGTAGCGGAGCCCAGGACATATGGCAGGGGTTGTTAGGCGGGAATGGCACTTTAGGCAACCCTTTGGAAGTGATCGGGTGTCTTTACAGCTGCCTAAATCACTTCCAGTGTATAGTTGACAGTTGGCTTTACACATGTGAGCAAACTTATTCTGCCTACAGGGCCCTGCTGCCTCCACTGTATAGCATATGGCGGCAGCAGCAAAAAGGTTTAGGCATATGTAACGCCTCAAAAGAGTCCTATTTCCCCATCCTGCCATCTGCTCTGTTGCCAAGAAATGGTCTCCTGAAATTCTTTGGGGAACCAAGGCTACCATGAGTGTCGATCAGCTCTGAAGCTCTGCACACACATAACAATCTGATTGTACAATCTAGCAACAACTACCGTATGTAGTGCAGGGCCCTGCCTGAGAGATAATTGATTGTATAGTGTATGTGGGCTTCGAATTTCTTAATTTGTATAGTTGATTGTACAAGGATTGTGCAGTTTAGATCAGCGGTGTCCCTAGACGTCTTGCCACCTGAGGCTGGGGGTCTTGTGATAGACAGGGCAGATTGTGGTGCACAGTGTCTTGTCCAGGATACTGACGTCACTGGTTGCCAGAAGCTAGACTGGACACCAGCCAGAGCATCCTTCTAAGTGCCTGGCAACCAGTAACATCAGTGAGCTGGGCAGGATGCCGGCCAGAGCATCCCTGGTTGCTAAGAGCTCTTAGCAACCTGGGATACTCTGGCCAGAAAGAGGCGGCAGGCACACCTGCCACCCTCCCCCACGTGACCCATCGAGATGCCATCTGAGGCAACCGGCTCAGGCTGCCTCATTATAGGGATGGCCCTGGGTCAGATTTTAACAGCATTGGTGACCCTTACAGGCTCCTCTTGTTGAACGTTATTACAAACAAGGAAGTGACATGGAGGTCAGCATGAGGGACCGATGAGTGCTGCAGGAGACCCAGAAAAATGATAAATATTGATCTTGGAAACTTGGATTTAAAGCGCACATCAGGACACCATTTCTTACCGACAGAGCAGGGTTACTTTTAAAATGAATGAATCGATTTTTTGCAGCTAAAGATATTCAGAGTTATATTTAGTAAAGGCAAGGAAAGCAATATTCAGGGATTTAATGCACTACCTCGAGGGGTGCAGGAAAGATTGTTTTCACCTCCTGTGTGCCAAATTTGGCAACTGTTGCAGTGGCCGTCCTCCGGTCCAAAGCTGCAGGACTTGTGAGTGGTTGAACCTAATAAACATTGGTCTTTTTTCAATTTGACTAATTATGGAACTAGAAGTGTGTATTTCTCTTTTCGTGCATTTAAATGTTCTGTTTTTTTCTCTGTGCATGAAAAAGACAATACAAATCTGATTTTCATGAAGCCCTGTAATATGCCTGATGTCATGAGAGTCAATAACGTGAAGGAAACGTCTCATGTCAAGTGTAATATACTTCTTTAATTAATGATGTGACCACAATCTTTATGAGCATTAGCTGGTGTTTTGTTTTATTGGAAAGCCATTTAGCATACTCCTCCACTTCCCTGCCGAAGTCGAGGATTAGGCATTTCATTCCGGCAGTTGTCACAGATTATACAAACTGTAGGAATTCTCACAGTATGTGCTGATTTAAAAATCTCTGTACTAGAAGTGGTCACGTACCAGAATAATATAACTTCATACTGGGGAGGAGGTATGGCATAGTGGGGGTTCATGGTGCAACCCCCGGTATTAGTAAGGTTGTGAACTTTTTATCTGCAAAGTTTGCAAGTCCACCACCAGAAATAGGGAGCAACCTACAATGCAGTGCAGAACATTTTCCTTGGTCAGCTGAGTCACAAGAGCCAATAATTTTAAGGAGTGAAAAACCCAGTCCCTTTCCTATACAATGGTGGGCTCACAGCAGCCATATTGTCAATATGTGTCATAACTGTTACTATTCTGTACAGGGAGTAGGGATACGCTTGGGTTGTCCATGGGTTCAACCTGAACCCAAACTGTTTACAGTGCGCTGAAAGATTTGGCTAGTTGCCTACATCCGCGGAACCTCTGCCTGTGTCCTAGCAGCCAATGCTTCTCTGCAGGCATACAGCATGACTCAGTGACTGGTGGCTGACCTGCAGGTAGGTATACCGACACAAACTATGACACTGTGGGGCTTTCACTGTTTTACCAATTAATGATGCTGTGCGGGCCACATAGCCTCATTGGTTGCTAAGACGCTTGCAGCCCCATATCTTCCTTGGTTGTTATGGTGTGCCCATCTTCGTCCAATCAACCAATGACATTGTGTGACCCGGCCAGTAGCGTCCTAGCAACCAATTATGTTGTGTGCGTTGTACAGTATTGTTGGTTGGTGGGCCGCAGGCCGCCCTGGGTTTGGTTCGCATAAATGTTTGCCAAACCTGGATTTTTTGGCTGAGTTCAGTGAACCTCCAAGCGAACTGGACCCAAGCCAGCTCGCTAATCACCAGTACATGAGATAAAGAGAATCTCTCTAATAGAGAAATGGGCAGCAATAGCTGTACTTTCATTAGTAGCTGCACTATCAACCTGAATTGGTTGTTATTGACAACAATGATAATAATGATGATTTTCTTTTCTTGCTCCCATTCACACTTTTTCCAGTGATTTTAAAGTTTGATTTTGAAACTTCCGCTGCCAACAGGTGAATGTAAGCAGCCGGGAGCAATAGCCACACTGCTTATCAGAGGAGTGGACCAGAGGGAGAAAGTTCTTTCTCAGGTTCACTCCTCTACTCAGTGGGTAGGTACAATAGCCAGGCTGCTATTGGCTATTGCAATTTGAAATGGCCAATAACAGGTCGGGTATTGCTCCCCATTGTCTACATTCTGCTGCTGACTGTAGAATCTAGCAGCCGGAATTTCATTAGCAGCTAAATACATTTTGTTGCCAATTAAATTTTTTAGTGTGCACCAAGCAACCGCCAATTATTTAGTGTGCATCAAGCCACTGGCAAAAAAAAAAAATTGAGGACATATTATGTCCTTAATTTTTTCCCCCAGTTGGCTAAGAGTGCCAGTTGCTTGAATGCCGGATAATGGGGACTTTACTGTATCTACCTTCACTCCCTGGAACTCTGGCACACGTAACTAGGACATGCGACCATGCACATCATCTCAGGGGAGGAAAATGCCTTTCCCTGAGATCTCATGAGATTACAGATGAGATTTCACAGCAATGCTCCGCTGATGTAACCTTCCCAGGATGCAATGCTTGGGAACATTACATCACTAATGCCCAAAAGGACCAGGAATTGGAAAAACAACTATTGAAAGTAAAAGAAAATATGTTTGTTTAATGAATGTAAGATGATTTGATATCATCATGCAGAAGGGTATAAAGGTCCGCGTTAAGGACCATGAGACCCTCATTTGGCTTTGCAATGGGTGCAGCAGCTAGCTGATATGGAAATTCTTATCAATGGACTCCATGAGAGATAGAAAGAGCCATGTCACTGTATGTGTATGAGATTTAACATATCACAATTCCATAAGACAGAAATATTCGCACTGGCTGTAGTTGACCCTTAAGCTGTTTAATCACGTCTTTGTGGCAGACAATTTGCTTTGCATGTAATGTTGCAGAAAATAGAGATCACATATTTACATTAAGCCTAAACCAACAAGACAAAAAAGTGAGATTGTTTTTTCTTTATGCATCAAGGCACAGCTTCCCTATAGAGAGAATCAATTTAAAAGTTCATGATCATTTTATGTTAAATCCTTTGGTGTTCAATTCATTAATGTATTTTTATTTATTTATTCTATGCTTTTTAGTTATTATTTTTATGCTTTTATTATTTTATTTACAGAATTACATTTTTTTAGTCGCTTATAACCTCTGGGTTTCAGTTTTCATTAAACACCCTCTCTACCAAAAACTGTACAGAAAAAAATAACATTATCTACACTTTTGTATTTGGTAATGTAATCAAAATAGGTAAATAGATTGCTCTTGTCTGTACTGTTTTATAGCAGCCCTAAAGTGAGGTATTCACAGAAGGAACCATGGAAGTTATCCCTCACCCTAGCTAGGGACCAAGTGTTACAGAAACTCTTTCACTGTACTAAAACAAAGAAATTGCTGTTGTATACAAAGTGCTGGCTCCTAGAGGGGAAAGCAGCCTCCAATTTCCAGCCGTTACGCGCGAATGGCGGTCCATTGTGAAATGCAAAGCTGTGACACACCATCACTATGATGGACTGACTCGCTGGTCAATAAAAAACAGCCGGGTGACAAAGCTAGCAACAAGCCATTCTCTTGTTATCACACTTTTCATATACAAGCCCCAATGCTGTCTCAGAAGCAAATAGCAAACGATGCACTGGACTGGTTACAGAGAAGGAGGGTGGAATAACTGCATGAGCCTAATGGCTTATGTTAGGCAGCTCTTCAGCAGGAATCAGGAGACCCCCTCAGGTTAGGTAGCTCTTCTGGAGGAATCAGGGGACCCCTAGGGGAGGAGCTAGGACCCAACAAATATTCATTTGTTTTCCTGTATATGGATTTTTAAGAATATTCTTATGATGTTTATTCTGATATGATTTCTTTTTTATTCTCTTCTTTAGGGGGGAATTGTAGCCCCCAAAACGCGTTGGCTATCTACTGGTTTTTTTTCTGCCATCAGATGAGTAATTAAATGTTTTGCACTCTAAACTTTTCTTAGCTCTCATTCTACCTGTTACCAATGCTGTTTCAGACAGGCTTTATTCTCTGCTAGAGATCGAAATCTAGGTGATGCAATATTTCTGGGGTTGCCTTACTAAAAGGAATAATTCCCTTTCACTCAGGGAAGTGAATTTTTTAGGGCTGTTACTGATTAAAATGTTTGTGTTCGATTAATCGAAATGTTTTAAAATCGATTAATCGATTAATTATAACGCACATACAGATCCAACTACATTGGCCTATACACATACAGAACAGCAATGAAGTAATAAAATGAACTAGGATCACACTAATCCAGCACGTTATTAATCTCACGTGCCCCACTCAATATGACCGCCGCTTGAGTGGGGCAACTCAGAATAATAACGTGCTGGATTAGTGTGATCCTAGTTCATTTTATTACTTCATTGCTGTGCTTTATGTGTATAGGCAAATGCCTTGGCTGGCGCTCATGCAGAAAGATTCAAAAAAATTTTAATCGATCAAAAACAGTTTAATCGATCAAAAAGATTAACAATTAATCGAGAAATTAATCGTTAATTTGCACAGCCCTAGAATTTTTACTTAGCCCAGTGAATGAGTTAAAGAACTATGGGAAAATCAAAAGCTTAGTGCTCATTTTGTCTAGGGGACTACAGCAGATTTACTCAGCTGATCCTCGATCCCACTCGCTCTCTCGGGGCTACTACACCGTTCTCCGCAGCCTCTTCTTCCCTAGGCTCTGGTGGTCTAAAGACCTCCGATGTCATTATGTCTTCTGCAGGTCCATTGAGGACATCAAGGGGCAGTCCATAGCCAGAGCAGAAGGGGAGGCAGTAGCCCCCTATACAAAACAAGCACTTAGCCCTTGCTGTGCAGGAGTAGCCCCACTGCAAGTGTTTTATTTTCCCAAAGTTCTTCTTCAAACAAAGTAAAAAGTCACTCGGCAATGAATACCCAATCATGCAAGGAAAATGAGAAGCAGAATTTTTTGCTTGCATATGAAACTTTACCACATATACTAAGCTCAGAGAATTGTAATTTAGCTGAGGGAATGAGGCTTCAATCATCCAATCATATGCAAGCATAAATCCTGTTTTTTTTTCATTTCCTCAGATGATTGGGCATTCTTTGCAGAGTGTTTTTTTTACTCATTTAATAATGTAATTTACTTTGCAATGTGAAAATTGACTTTGAAAGTGAACTTGCTCTACCACATGCGTAGATCAAAAGTGAATTCCACCTTTGTGACCATATTTAGGATGTAAAATGAAACATGGTCACATTTCCCATCTCCTCACCCACAAGCCTCCCGCACAGTTGCGCCACCCATCCACAGATCTTTTCACAGGTTTTGTGAATGCACAGACTACCAAGGCCAGATTTTCCACAAGGCCAACCAAGGCCCAGCCTTGGGACAGCAGGGAGTAGAGGGGCAGCAGGGGTGTGGAATTCCTATCTCCAGATGCCTTGGGCATGTATTTCCCGGCGCCGGGCAAGTAGGTATTTTCTGCATTTAGCCCAGCTTTGGGCAAGCAGAGCTAAATGTACAGCGGGGACACCTCCGCTTGTTTTGTGCAAGCGATCTTGGCGATTTCGCCGAGATCACTTGTATGCAGCTGGTCTGCCATTCTCCATGGGGTGGGGGGTTGGAGGGTAGGGGGGCACATTGAGGAACCTGACCTTGGGGCAGCAGAGAGAGTAAATCCGGGCCTGCAGACTGCAAGCATACCTCCCAACTGCCCGTCATTTGGAACCAAATCCCTCTGTCCCTCTTTCCTACTCAGTTGTCCCTCTTTTTGGTCTGATGTATAGATAACTATAGAAAGGTACGGTTTAACTTTCAAAAGTGTTATTCTGCACTAAAACATTCATCTTATCTCTTATATATCTTGTTTGCTTTTTCAATATAGATAAAATAAAATATAAAGGAGAAACAATGGTGAAAAAAGACAATTCTGGGATTAACCAATCATTTTTTGGCATATACATTTTTAATGGTTCCCATAACTAGGGGATTGTCCATTGCCTAAATACGTTAAGGGGATTTACTAAAGCTGGCCATACACTGATCTGTTTTTTTTGTTCAACCCACAGGCTGAACGAAAAAGCTACCAGCGCGTTGATCGAGGAATCCCCACTGTTTCTTTTGCTCTCTCTTTCGAACAGAGCCGGCAGCCTCACCCACTGTGCGAGTTTAGGTGTGTTCCCCAAGAACCAGGCAAAACTTGCACAATGTATGGCCACTTAAGGCTGGAGCAAACAAAATTTAGAGCAGTTATCCATGGCAACCAATCAACCTGCCCCATAACAAAAAAGCCCATACCTTTGTAGATACCTGAGGCTGCAGGCATCTACGCATTGCACTGATCATGGATGCAATACTTTGCAGCCTCCAATGCAAAAAACATGCACATTTCGTTTTAATAATGTGGGTGCATTGATTAACTTTTTTCAAAATGTGGAATGTGCTTTCAAAGCCCAACTGCAGGATAAATGTCATGTAGACACTTCATTTTAGATGTCCATTGGCCAGGGTCCTCTCAGGATACAGAAGAGGACCGAAGTCTGAGAACGGGAGTGAACGGAGTGGCTGTCTCAAGTGCCATTACATCACTGGATTCGCGGTCCCCTCACCCGGAAAACGGTGGCGGTGAGCGGCCTACAGGGGGTACTTCTGATTTCACAAGGTAAGGGGAAACAAAAGCCTCTTAGGATGAGTTATAGGTGGGTGGGAGGTAGGGTTGCCACCTGTCCAGGATTCACCCGGACAGTCCGGGTTCTGATGCGGTGTCCGGGTTTCATGGCTGCAGAAACCCGGACACAGGATGTCAGGCAGAAAAGGACAACAAAATAAGGATAGGGGCTACTGGTCTCCCACTGAAAATAGTCTCAACTGTGATATTTAAATATGAATGGGTGGCGCTATTTACATATGAATAAGCCACGGCTCACTCTCCCCAAAAAATGTCTGTGCTTCGGTAGAGTGTTCAGGTTTTGCATGAAGAAAAGGTGGCAACCCTAGAGGGAGGAGTGGGGGAAAAAATACTATTTGAGTGCAGTTGAGCTATGACGTCAATGCATACCAAAAATCCTAAACAAACTGTTTTTTATTTGCATATTTATATAACAAATTTTGTGTATGGCGTTCTCCCAGAACTATAGGCGTATGTTAACATTTAATTAGGTGTATATTTACAATATATGTTGTCAACACAGGAGGCCTGAGGTGTCTTGGAAACTGCATTTAGCTCACATTTTCCAATGGCAGCAGAAAGCTTCAACCTACATAGATGAGTTCCGATCAGAGTGAAACAATCTGCCTGATAATGGACTCGATTTCAGCTGCGGCTTTCGTCACACCGTGCCAGGCCTGGCGCAGACATCTAGGTAGGCTTAAAAGACTACAATTTCTGTCTCTTCAATCAGCCATTAAAACGTATCACTAGCATTACATTTTTTTCCATCCTAGGATAAGGCAGTGATTTAGACGGTTGCCATATAAAAGGTATACTCTGAAGTATATTGTCGGAAGCAACTGCAATAATATAAATGCTTATTTAACCAATGAGCCAAGAATATAATTCAAAGTTACATGTTCATGGCAGGCCAATTTGTGATCGGGCGGCCAACGAGCAGCCTGTGACTTTATCTAGGGTAGCGAAAGCAGATACCCCATTAACACCAAGGTGCAGATATAAATATGCCACTCACTAGTTATTTCCCTATATACAGATATACAGCAGTGCGTTGCTTTGCATCTAGCATACACACTATAACGCCGTCTGGCTGTGTAATCATTTGCTTAGGCTTTGCAAGTATGCAAGATTGTATTAATAATTAAACTTGTGTTCTTTATTTGAAAAATTTACTAACACTTCAATTGTGCATCAAAGGGGAACTCGCTCAGGACAAAATTCAGCAGGAAAAGAACACAATATTAGGTAGCAGGTATTTGTATTTTTTATGAGCTTGAATGCAGGGAAGCGCCATTTGTATATGGTAGCGCCGGGCCTGGATGTATAGCTGCGGGACGGGGAATACGCCTCATCGCTGCTGATTGGGTTGGGAAGAAGGGTGGTGATCAGGTTTTTCACCGGCCTTATTTGTACTTGGGTGAACTGGGTTTTAGCTCAGCCTCATCACAATGCACATATTATATACACTGAGAGCAAAACTTACTTTAATGGTGCCAATAGGCACACAACCTTTCAACAGCTCTCTTCTAAAATAACCTCTTTTACAGAGGACATGCTCTTCATTTATTGGTCCTATGTGGCTTAGAATATTTTGTCAAATGTTAAGTAATATTTTTACAGATGATGTGAGAAATGTGGCTTATAACAACATAGGGAACGTTGTCTCCGCCCCTTATAGGCATAGCCAGTGTCCACTGGTAAACCCAGCCATGATTACACTATCATCCTGTGTTTCACAAAGCCCATATATACAGAAAGAACCCAATAAAAACTTGAAGATAATATCAGTACAAGTGCAGCCCTGCATCTTCTGTGACAAACAATCCTTGAAGCGGGGCAAACGGCCTGCCGGAGGCCAGCCTTTCGTCCCGCAAATGACAGCTGGGCGGAGCCACCCGTGATCTTATGGGTGGCTCCACCCAGTTGTAATGACAGATCAGCGCCCCCAAATGACCTGGGCAAGCTGAACTGTCAATAATAACAACTGTGCAGAACCGGCCGTGATGTCGCGGCGGGCTCTGCCCAGTTGTTATTCATTGACGGGACGATGTCGGCCAATAGGAAACAGTTGGGCGGAGCTAGCTGACGCTGCTAGCTTCGCCCAATTGTGTTTTTTTCTTTTAAAAAAATCTGTATTTATTTTAAAATTTTACTATTTACATTTTTTTAATTTTTTCAACTATTGGGAACTATTTTAATTTATTTTCTATTCTATACCACAGAGGTACCGAGCAGAATAGCCGAGTCGAATGCCGCTCGGCAGCATTTGGCTATTCACTCACTGCCGTTCGGCCCCTATGTGAATAGGGGCGAACGGCAGCGAGTGAGCTGCCGGAGCTTCCGCTCAACCGATCCAGATGTTGGATCGGCTGAGTCAAAGTCCTTCTGCACTTTGGCTGAGCCGAAGGTCTCAGCTGAATTTATACTGTTCGTTACAGAAATATGCACTAGGCCTTACGGTTAAAGACAGCAAATAAATACTACACATTTGATATTCTATAATGCATTATCCTTTCCTATCTTCATATTACAAGTATACATCTATTGTTTATTATTAATATAAAACTCTTCTCTCTATTGCATTGCAACCCTTATTGCCTTGACAAATCTTTACAGACACATGTTTTTTTAATATTGCATATTTACATTTGCTTGGAGAAGGTACATTATGGAAAAAATAAAATGTGGTGAATATTTATGTATACATTTTATATGCATCTTCTTTTGAACGGTAAACAATAAAAGCAAACTTTTGTTGTCTGCTATGAAGATAATGATTCCCTATACAATGAGGAGCACATTTATGACTCTAAAAGGGTTAGATTACATTCAGAGCAAAACAATAACACAGACTACCCCAATCAGGAGAAGAACGATCCGTTGGTTCTTTTCTGCAGAGTTCTGTAGTATTCTGACCATGACAACTACAATGCTTGCTTTTCATTCCCTTTATCTATGACTGCAACACAATTTCTCCATATTTTGTGAACATATCCTACACTATTTAGGAACATGCAAAATAGATTTTTTTTTGACAGCCAATTAATAACAATATATAATTTATTGTATACTAAATATATAATGGTAGAGAATAACTTCTCCTGGGAATAGAATGGAAGCAGTGATACTGCAAACAATATTTCAGGCCAAGGTTTCATGTATACAGGATTTTGGAATACAGACACTTTTCATTTAAAGAGCAATTTCTGTCCTGCAAATAGATCGTTTATGCCAATTGGTCACTAAACAATGAATATCAGCTCTAATTTACAGTACATTAATTAGGTTTGCATACTGTAAATACTAATGTACAGTGGTGAGTACTGACCCATTGCGGGAATAAGATTAAGAAAGGATGATGCAAGATGAGCTTGACTCAAGTTCTCGTAGTGTACAATGCCGACTGGTCAGAGAGTTGTCCATAAGTCTGGGCAGTCATTAAACAGGTAGGTCGTTAAATGAGGAGTAGCCGTATTAAAGACCAAGGGGTCTATTTATCAATGTTTTAACCCAAGACACACATTTCACCTGAGATTTAAATAGAGACATTTGAAAATCTTTGGTGAAATTGCATACTGTACCTCCCAATCTTCTGAGAAGAGAAAGAGGGACACCTTCCAGCACAATGTATTTAGAAGATGGACACACTCTTGCCACGCCACCAGTTATGCCTACCATTAATAATTTATATGTAAAAATGATTGGTTAAACCCAGAATTGTTGCTTTTTTTAACCATTTTCCTTTATACTGTCTTTTTGAAATAGCAAACAAGATAATTAAGATAAGATAAAGTTTATAGTGCCGAATAAAACTTTTGGTGGTTAAACAGAACAGTTTCATAAATGCCTGTACATCGGACCATAATGAGGGAAGAGGGATTTGGTTCCAAAGGAGGGACAGTCCCTCCAGATGAGGGATGGTTTGGAGGTATGAAGTTATATGAATCTTCGGTGAAAACGTCTGATTTATAGCCCCCTAAGCACTTTTCCCAAATTCCAGGACTGCAAGACATACAGCTGTATAACCTGGAGAGTCACATCCCTTGATACATTTATATAAAATTATTATTATTATATTATTATTAAATAGTCGGTCAGGATGAGGGGAAAGTTTGTGTGGCCTGTTGGGCATACCAGACATTAAAGTGAACCTGTTCCTTTGCAATCTCAAGTCAATCATTGGACTCGTAGGAGTCAGATAAGTACAATGGTCTATACTCTGTAATGGGCACAGACACTTAGGTACAATTTAAAAAAATAAATATATTATTCATATTTAAAACTGGAATGGGTCTATCATTTCAAAGAATAATCATAGATTTCAGTAAAGCAAAAAAAGAAAAAAACCTACCAAGGAATGTTGTAGATCACCTGGGAGCCTTATGTTTTCAAAAGATTTGGTCATTAGAGCGACTCTTCTGTTGTAATGGGATTGGTCAAGGGATTGGTTGACTGTTAACTAGAATGTTTGCTTAGCTCCAACCTTTTGAAATGATATATCTCCATCAGTATTTGGAGCAACTCTCTGCTAGAAATCAAAAGAATCATAATGCGTCTGAATCACTTTCAGTATATTGATTGGACAGTAAGCTGCCATTCCTATCTTGGATCTTATGCATCGTGCAGTATTTGGTAACTTCACAAAATTTTCTAGCCATTAGATTTATTAGCGCTCACATAAAAGTATAGTTTTATCTATCTCTTTGCTTTTTGTGGCATTATCCTGTAGAAGGATTTGTAGCTCTGATCTTCATTTTTGTGGTCCTTGGTTTGCTACTTTTTATGCGTTTTATCTATACCTTTAATAAGCTATTTCTGTTGGTTTATTCTGTCATTCTGTTGGATTTTTATAACTGGCAATTTATATAAATTCTAAAATGTTCCATTTTACAGTTTGCACTTCTGTATTGATCAACAATGGTTATCTCTGGTGTGCACTTAAAACAGAGGCACCCAAAAGAGATTGCTATGGTAACCCATTGCCTACAGTACATGCAGATTTTTTTAAGTTTGCCTGTACTAAGGAAACTATTTCTTTCAAACCCTGTATCAGACAATCAGAGTGACATGCTCTCTGTATTTGTTAAAGGCAACAGAGCTGCACATGTTGTTTAGGATATTAATTAAAGCCACGCTGGAATTTAAAGTCATTTTTTAAAGACAAATGTGCCTGTAATGAACTTACCTGCCCTGCCCTGCCCTCTGCACTGCTCTATACCAGTTCAGTGAAGAGGAATCGTTGCCTCAAGTTGCCAATCAACTGGGTCACCTGCTGCACATGGTGGTTTCTCCTGCCATACCCCAGATCACTACAGGACACAGTAGTAACATGGGGATGGATAGGAGGAAACACTGAGCACAGCAGGGGACACAGGTAATTGAGGCTATTGATGATTGAGGATTATTGATGATAATTATAGATAACATATATCATAAGGTTTGCTGATGTTGTTGTTGATCTTGTGTTCCATGATAAGGTTACCAGATTTTCAAAATGAAAACTGTGGACACCTTAATGACCACCTCCACTTTTAACCACACCTATAAACTACACCCCCATTTGTAGCCATACCCACAAAATCTCACCGCCATTTTTAGCATGCCCTGAAACAATTGCGCAGCTCCTCCTCCTCCCCCAATGCAGACTTCAGCCCCCCACCTCCCCAAAGCAGGCCCCAGACCCCCTGATATAAACTTACCAGACCTCAGACACAGCGGCAGGGCACAATGACTGGGAAAGTCCTCTCCTCCCCTATGTCACATGACACTTGCATCAGAACTGAGGAGGAGCTTAGAGGAGCTCTCCTGGACTCCGTAAACATAAATACTCCTATACTGCTACTGAGTTATGAGGTACAATTATAAGACAAAAAAACGCCAAATAGGACCGCTCAACCAGTAATAAAAAGATTGTTCAAATAAGTGCAAGGACTGTTTTTGAAAAAGAGTGATGTGATGGAAAATCTGCAGGATGCTGCCCCAAACCAGCCAGGGGGACTGCAAAATCTGGGAAAAAAACACAAACATCAGGTATCTGATGAAGGGGGCGTGACCCCGGAAACACGTCATTACAGCCCTGCCTGCTGGCACACAGGCTGGGCTGTGCAGCTGTCACTGGCTTACACTTCGGTCCATGTATTAATTTACAATGCTTTATTCATGTCGATCTTTGTGAGTATGAGTCTCATCTTTTATTGCTTTTATCTCAAATACATTTTTCTGCACCAGGAAAGGCTTGTTTGAGTTATGAGGTAGCTGCAGTGTGAATCACCGCGAAAAGAAAAAAGGGGCAGTTGTGATCCCCAGGACCCAGGATGTCTCGGCACTGCACCAGACAGCTGGGGACATCCACATTTGTTTGCTGGGCATAGACCCCTCAAAATAGGGACTGTCCCCAGTAGATGGGGATGAATGGCGAATTTGTTCCAGGTATCTTGTACTTTACCTAAATTATAGAGAAGACAGTTGCTGGGATTGGAATATTAATGCATGGAAAGACGATTTTGTTTTAGCTTTGGAGAGAGCAGGGATGGGTTAGAACTCCTGTCAGTTTGTCATTGCTGTCTGTGTCCCTGCTTAGGGAGATTCGTCCTCTTTATTTGCCCTAGTGACCATTGTTGCCAAGACTAAAAGTTCAGGAAAGCACAAAGTTTTCAGTTGCCAGCAGAAATAGAGGGGGATCTTCCAGTATGAACATTTGTTCTGTTGGCAACTGCTTAACGCTGAATTCCAGGGAAACAAAACTCCACTTGCAGTGGGCCTGCCCCCGCACTGCAAGTGTTAAATGCTCATTTAGAGCTAGGGTACCTGGGAAAAGAACTTTTACTTATCTGATTCCCACTACTGCAGGCTCCCTCAAGGCTAAAGACCGGCACCCACAGCCTCTTCTCTCCATGCCCATTGACTTCATCAAGCACAGGCCCATAGTACTGCATTATACAATAGGACACCGAGGGACAGTCCACAAGCCAAAGCGTAGAGAAGAGCACTGACTACCGAGGGAGCAGGGATCTGGTAATTAAATTACTGTTCCCAATACCCTAGACCTAAATTCATCCCGTGCAGTGCTGGAACAGCCCCACTGCAAGGTGAGGTTTTCTTTCCTTTGGTGATGGGGTTCACAAGGGGATTTTCCTTACTTTGAAGAGTTTTCCATGCATTTACTGTTACGGTTACAGAACTAGAAGTGAAGGCAAATCCCACACAATAGGACACTGACAGCAAAAAAAAAAAGCAAAAAACGACAGGGGTTTTTAACCATTCCCTACCCACTTCAAAATGGAAATAAAGTTTAGACTTAGATATACTCTAAGAAACACTATCAAGATACTGTATATCCATTCCAGGTTATAGTCTGTACACATATTTTCAGTCACAGCTTAAATTCATCTATAGTAAACTGTAAGCCATTTTGGATACTGATCACACATTACCTATCATCCCTTTTTAAGAATAACACTGATGGCTTGCATTAGTAATTGAGAGTACTCATCACAGATATGGGCAAATTGGAAGGCACAAGAAGTAGAAGGAGAAGATCCAACAAGCTCTCGACCACAGGGACTGGTGGAAATTTGCACATGAAAGTTAAGTGAACCCACTCATCATAGGTATGAGCCAATAGTGAGACGCAGTAAGTGAGGTTCCACAATCTATTGGCTACAGGGACTAGTGGAAATTCGCCCCAGGTAAATGAGGCCATTCATTATAATTATGGACCAGTACTAAGACTTTGGAAGTGGAGGGGATATAGGGACTACTTGATTGTCTTTAGTGAATGCTAAGTACCTTATATTCAGCAAGATCCACATTACAGAATATTTCTGACAAGTCATGCAGTATACATATATAAGGACTGCTTGATTATCTTTAGTGAACACTAAGGGGTTGATTTACTAACCTTATAAACACACCACGAACATGTATACACCTCTGTAGTGTGTTCCCTCCCAGCATGATCTATGGGTGGAATCTAAACACCTTTGTAGTGTGTACACACCCAGCAGGTGTGTTGTGCAAAGCCCTGCATGAATTGCAAGGTGATGTTGTGTAAATTAGCTCTATGTTGTGTTGCTTGCGTTGATGAATGCAGGAATGTAAATGCATGAGCTAACCATTTTTGTCTAAACTGTGAAGCAGCATTATATATGCATCATGTGCATGATTTTTCCATATATGGCATTAGTGGAAATATGCTTTTAGAGACTTTTTGGTTGATAGATACGTTTTGCTGTGTGAAAATCACACGCACCTGGTGCGTGCGTGTGTTTAGGTTAGTAAATCACCCCCTAAGCATCTTATATTTAGCGAGATCCACATTACAGAAGATTTCTGACAAATATGGGGTGCAGATTACCCATCATCACTTGCTCATGACTCTGTTACAAGCCATGGCACTGCACTAGTGTCAGTGAGTGAACACAAAGAAAATGGGGGAAGACATTTTACAAGTGAATATGTGAAATAAACATTTGCAAATGCTCATACATAGATTGTCTTATTAAAGTTTAATGGTCCTTTAACTGGAAAATAGAATCAACTAAAGAAGCATTATAAATTCATAACATATTCATAATATGCATGTCATTGTTATCTTTACCTACTGCCGCAGTAAATGATATAAATAATACATAACAGTTATGAAAGGTAAAGAGGACAAGAAAAAAACAGATTTATGACAAACTACCAACTAACGGACGTGTTTTCCGTAACCCGAGGAAAAAATATATACGTGCAGAACATTATAAATGGCTTGAACAAGTCGAGAGAGTTATTGGACGTTTTATAATATCCGCCTGCACTTTGGCAACCAAAAATGTAATAAATGCTGTAATTCTCTGTAGAGGCTCTGATGGATGATGGGAAGCACCCTCCTCCTTTTTCAGGTCAGAGGGGGCTAATGCTGGGGGACATGGCTATAAAAAAATGGAAATGTGTCACACATTACTAATTTACTAGGTGAATGGGCTATCTCTATATGTTCCCACTTCCACCCACCTGCTGTCCAATGTGTGTGTGATACATATAAGCTGTCTAGGTGCTCACTCTTTATTTACGGCACTGCTGGCATCGGTTCCTTATTCTAAGGAGGCTCTGATGGAGATATATTTGAACTATGCTATTTAGAACAGAATTTGAGTTCAGTCTCTCCAGTTGTAAAATAAAATACACTGCCTCATATTAGATTTACTGTTTTACGCCAATATACGTATTTTTTTCCATTGTTCTCTTTTGAGGGCTCTTAAGCTGGCCACTTGTTGGTCAAACCTTCTGTTTTGGGCAGAACAACAAGTGTAAGGATCAAAAGGCTTTTATTCCTTACAGATGTATCCAATCCCACTTGAATCCTTTGCTTGTTCAAAGATAAAGCAGGCAATTCTCACCGCACTAAGAATTTCTAGTAAAACTTTCGCAATCTCAGGCAAATCCAACTGAACAAATACACGATTACCTTCAGTAAGTCATGTCTAGGGGTTACCTTCAGTAAGTCATGTCTAGGGGTTACCTTCAGTAAGTCATGTCTAGGTGTGAGTGGGTTTGTCTGGGTTCAGTTCACAACCAGTTATGGGAATCTTGCTAAAAATCCACAAACTGTGCAGTGAACCCAACTGGAGTCTATGGGGGGCACATACTGGTATCCAATTTCCAATCCAATAGGCAAGCTATTGTCATAGGAAAGGCATGGGAAGGCAGGCACTGTCATTTTGGGGCATATACCAATGCCAAAATTTAAAAAGAAAAACAGTATCTCCTCCTACACAGAATTGTCAGCTATCTTGACAGCTCCAACACACACTAGCAATATGGCTGCTGTGAGCCCACCCTTTTTTAGAAAGGGGGCTGGGTTTTCTTTCCCTTTAAATGAGTGGCTGTTGTAGTTCAGCTGATCAGGGCAAAGGCTATGCACTGCATTATATGTTTTTTTTTATTTCTGGTGGCACACCTGCAATCGTTTTGGTCAAGTTTGTGACTTGTAAACTTTGTGAATCACTGGATTTCAATACAAAGCAATGGTAGCAGCAAACCGGATCCCCATTCCTAGTCATATCAAAACTCTTACAGGTCTATTCACTAAAGGGTGAAGGGTTTGGAGAAGGTAGAAGTACAAAATATAGCCAAAATAGCTGATTTGGGAAAATTCCCCAATGCAGCTCACTTTCCAGTTCAGCTATGTTGTCCTAGATTGTTTACTTCTCCTGCCTTCTTCAAACTCTTTACCCTTTAGGCTCTGTTCACACCTAGGCGTATCGAATATGCGCGTTTGTCGCGCGTTTCGTGATGCGCCTTTTTTACCGCGATTCACGGTTAAAAAAACGCGCAACAAACGCGCGTTTCTGAGGGCTACTTGGCCGTATCCCAATGGAAACGCACAACAAAAACGCTGCAAAGAAGCTCATGTACCTTTTCAGGCGTAGGCCGTTTTGTAGCGCGTTCAGACGGGCTGAAATACGGCAAGGTGTGAACCATACCCATAGAAAACAATGGGATTTTCATGTTTGAGCGTTTTGTAGAGCGTTCGTAGAGCGTTGAACGCGCTACAAAACGTACAGGTGTGAACCAGGCCTTAGTGAATAGCCCTGTTAGATTCAGATATACAGGCAGCTGACCTTATAAGTTAATCTGGACTGTAAAAACTTAGCTGGCCCTTCTCACCTCCTTCGCCTCTCTACTTGAGCATTTTATATAATGGGTGCGCATGCTAATCAATAGGGAGGCTCAAGAGGTGGGGCCACACGCAAAAGCAACAATATATTGTTAATAGAGTGAGGAAGGATTAGAATGTCACACAAAATTGTAATTGCTTTTGTGACATTGTAGATTATAGAGGGTAGTGTAATTTTATTATGCACGAGAGGCTCGCTAAGAGGGTGCTTTGGGTCAAGATCCATAGGAAAGAAGCATGGAGTCTCACACTAACTGTTGAGAGCTAAAACAGAATAAATATTTCTTCATATAAAAAGCCAATGCATATTGGTGCATCCAAACACCCCCTTCTTCAGGGCTAAAAAGTGTAGATTTTAAAGTAAGCACACATTCCTATATATTAGATAAAATATTTTGCATTAATTACAAAATTCTCTAACAGGCAACCAACACTCTATTGAAAATGTATTAGAGTGTAAGTCATAGGAATTTATAAAAATAATATATATCATATACAGTTTCTTTTGTTTTGGAAGCCCCCAAAACACATTGGCTTTCAAAAAAATAAATATTTCGTTTGGAATTTTAAAAATTGATGTGGAGCTTCATTTTTCTATTACGTGGATGTTTTTTTTTTTATTGCTGCCTGTCTTCCCGTAAAAAAAACACTCTCTATTTCTTGCCCTGGTGTCCAATGGGCAGGAAGTGAGGGAAATCTCCGGCACAGACACAAATAAAAACCTGACCAATTTAAACTCTTCCCCATTCTTTCCAAAAAGTAAGAAAATGAAAAGGTTAGTGTAATACATTAAAATATGGAAACCTGTTTACATGTTCATTTAACATTATTATTATTTAATATTAAATAATGGAACAAAAATTGGATAAATGCAAGGGGACAGACACATAGCCCTTTGTAAAGATTTTGATGTGAGCTCTCAAAGAACAATGATAAATTGATCTACTAGCTGGTTCCAAGGCAACAGATAACAAAACAAATGGTTCCCTGCTGTGCAACTTGTATCTCCTTATAGCTTCATTTACTTAGCAAGATAAACAATACAATATGGTATTTTGGCACTCTTGCATTGTTTGAAAACAACATGGTACAAGCTGGAATTGCAGTTTCTTACATCCATCAAGACAGCCATACTGACAGGTCATGTGATGAAGACCTTAAATAATAGCTTCATACCATCTCAACATCAACATCCTCTGTTCAGCGAGTCTGTTATGGGTAGGAAGCGGCAATACTGGCCTATAGATGTTGTCTGTGCAGAGAGCAATAATGATTGTTCAAAATCTTCTAGCATGCTCTGAATTACGAAAATTGCATCCAGTAATTAAAGTTGTTCTCCTTAGGAAAGAGGAGCTTAAGAGGGGACCTAATTGCAATTTTCAAAATTATTAATGGGGACCACAATATCTGGAATAATATGTTTACACCACGAGCTCTTTCCCTGTTGGGTATATTTCCCATTAGTTTAGGTCAGGATAGATGTGATGGGAAATTTCACAATGGAACACATAATAAGTCAAAAAAACATATTGCGAGAAGTAGTAATCCTTCTTCGCTCAGAAGAAGGATTACTACTTCTGGCAATATTTTATTGTTGTCCATCTATCTGTTTGTGTGACGCCAATATCCCCCATTTCTTGTACAGGTGTCAAAAAAAAAAAAAGAAGTAAGGGAAAATCAACGCAATGGAGTAACGAAAAAAAAAAAGAAACTTGACAGAAATGTAACTCTTCCTTTACCAAAAATAATAAAAATGTGATTGGAATGATCAAAATAAAGACATGGTAGGATGGAATATAATTGGTATGAGGAAGACCTGTTTTTCTTTATCTGCGCTCATCCTCACAAATGATTCTTGTACCTTTGCATATCGGGGGGATGGGTGATCTGCATTCAGCACGTGATAAACATTGGTGGTACAATTTTATTACTGCTGCCTGAGGCATCTTCATCGGCTTTTAAAATTAAAAACGAAGAGGCTTGTTAATTTGCCATCTAGTCTTTTTCAGGTCACATGACTTGGCTGAAAGGAACTGTTTCTTACCATCAACCACCGCTGGGACAGGAATAAGCCAATTCCATTGCCAGTTCTGCATGTCAGTAGGAACGGCATTTGCTCCTCTCAAGGCAGTCTAAAGCTGGACAAACACATGGAGATTTTCGAACATACCTTCGTAAGAAATATATTTCTTTCGACTTTCTATTAGTAGATGGGGTTAAGTCGACGATCGATTTCAGTGATGAAAAACTGGAAGGAATGAGATTCTGACAGTGAATGGGATTGTCATTCGGGAAACTCCATTCATCGGATTTTAAAATAAAACAAAATTTCAATTGACATTCGTCTGATGGAATTATCGGGTGCTAAAGAAAGATCTTTTATTCAGAAATCTACTAGTGTATGGCCATCTTAATAAGCTCTCTATAGGGTAACCTGTCAAAATGAACAATGATGACATTCAGTATGAGTACAAAGACTAAAAGGAATTTCTAGTATAATTTGACCATTCATTCTTAAACCATGCTCATAGTTTTACAGCTGTGGTACTGTGGTAGCATAGCAAAGCATTACCCTAAAAAGCATGCCATGGGTATTCCCAGTTTGTTTGTGCTGGTCCATCTTCTCCACCCCTCACCTCCATACATAACTTTGTAGTTGCTTGGGTAGGAGTAAATGGGCATATTATTTGCATGACAGCTTTGAATTTGCTGGGATTGCTGACATTACATCCAAAATCCTAGGGATTTGTTATGTCTTTATAAGGAAGGCTTTGAAAGATAAATAACCTGTGGAGTGTATGGCAGCACGCAATACACTGTATGTGCAGGAAAGGAGTTAATTGGGCATGACAGAGGGCAGTGCAGGAGAAGAATGGAGGGTATGACAGCGGTGGATATGACAGAGGGCAATGCAGGAGAGGAGTGTGGAGGGCATGATTGCAGGCAGTATGTGCAGGAGAGGAGTCAGAGGATATGACAGAAGGCAATATGTGCAGCTAGAAACTAGATGTGAGGCTGCTGCAAACTGTCCCTGTGTACTGGACATGATGTTGAGGGAAGTGGAGCTGAGAGAGTTGGAGCCAACTGTTTGGAAACATATTGACTGTAAGTGCACTGGCAAAGATATAAAGAAAAACTTTGCTGGGAAATGTATATTTGTTTGATCTGGGTTCAATATTGAAAAAAGATCTACTTAATGCTTGTCAAGGAAAGATGAAAATGAGGCTCTGGATATAAATCTTTGGTGTGTCAGTTATATTATTACTGGACACAGCTGGTCTGATATGGCAGTTTTCCACAAAATGGGACACCTTTTAAGGAGTCCATAATATACTAAAGATAAAAATTGGTTTACAGCAAGAGGACAAAACTACAGACGCATTTCGATGAGGTGCAGCCCCCCCCCCCCCCTTCTGCAGGGCTTAGGTTAAAAAAATGAGCACCTTGATCATGAGTAGCATAAACAGACTAATGCTACTCAGGTTCAAGGCATTCTGTGACTTTGACACCATTAAATATTCATCCCTGGTGATAATGCCATCTTAAGAGCCACACTATCTTTTTAACCAGGGCCCTGAAGAAGGAGGAGCTTATTTGCCCCCCGAAGCATGTTGGCTGTTTTGTGTTTTCCTGCTGTTAACCAGTTTTTACTATTAACAGATATGGGACTTGATTGTTTGCTTAGCACGCTCATTAGACTTTAATGTTTGTGTGCTTGTGACAGACTGCAATATAATTGTATTTTTTAATGATGAAGTTTCTCCTATTAGGGTCATGGGCAGCAATAAAAAATTTAACTTTTCCCAAATTTACCCAAAATGTTAAAAAAAACGCAGGAGGTGGGTTTAAAAAAATGGTGCACATAAATTAGCGGAATACTGACCCCAACAATGTTGCAATCATTCAAACTAACACAACCACCAACCAACCTAAGTTTAAGTTAAGTCCATTTCTTGTAAAGCAAGCAGATGTGATGATGCAAGTGCTCATTATGTATATTCATAAACCACACACTGCTCCCTTCAACAAAATCTTGAACATTTTCTCTTTTAATTACCACTGAGCAAACGCATCCTATTATACTGCAAACACAGGAGATATCCGAGCACAGCAGGAGATGCAATTCTCCCTAGATGCTATGTTTCTTGCCCTAGGAGTGAGAGAACTAGTTAATTAGATTACAATGCAGGTAGAATAGCAGTAACTGCAACATCAAAGAAGAGTAACTAGAAAAAGAAACTTTTCAACACGCACACAGGCACAACTATACAATATTGCAAAAATTAAATTGAAAAAGAGTCTCCAGCTTAAAGAAGAACTCCAGGCAGGTAAAAATGTAACCCGTGCAGTGGGGCTACCCTGGCACTGCAAGGGTTAAGTGCTTATTTTGGTCTAGGGTGTAAAATAAAAAGCGATATACTTACCCAAACCTCGGTCCTGTGGCAGTGACCAAGGTTCGGGTGTGTATATCTTTTTTTATTCTACCCCCTAGACCAAAACGAGCACTAAACTCTTGCAGTGCCAGGGTAGCCCCACTGCAAGGATTACGTTTTTAACTGCCTGGAATTCTTCTTTAAAGCAAACCTGTATGTTGATAAAAAGTGGTAAACTTAGTTTGAAAAATATATTCCCAGGTTATGGGGGAGTTCGTATTCCCCCCACAACCCTCCCGTCTGCATGTGATAGGGCTGGGTGCCTGAGTGACACACGCCGAGCACAGATGGGAGGCATGGATACGTTTATGTAAATACAGATGTGAAGAAAGTCAATATTTGCATATGAACCCTCATAGGCTCCAGCAGTGTAGGAGAAGACAGACAGTGATCACAAATGTACTTAATACCCCTGGCAAAGTTAGTTTAAAACCTTAGACACCTGGTCCTCTCTCAAACAAATGTCTCCTTCCTTATATAAATTTTGTTATGTATTTGTATACATAGTTACATATTTACATAGTTAGTCAGGTTGAAAAAAGTCCATCGAGTTCAACCTATAGAAATGAGAAGAAAAAAAAAGAAGAAAAACCTAAAATAGCATGCTGTGCCCACAGTTACCCACTGTTGATCCAGAGGAAGGCAAAAACAACAAACAAACCCTATAAAGCATGGTTCAATTCGCTCCAGCAGGGGGAAAAAAATCCTTTCTGACCCCATAAGGCAACCGGATATTCCCTGGATAAACAATCTCTGGTGCTTAATATACCTATAAGAACTCAATATCCAGCAATATTCTGTGCATTTGAGAATACATCCAGATTTTTTTTCAAACAGTTAACTGAACTAGCTAGAACCAGCTCCTGGGGGAGTCTATTCCACATTTTCACAGCTCTAACTGTGAAGAATAATTTCCGTATGCAAAGGTTAAACCTCTTATCCTCCACACGCAAAGAGTGCCCCCTTGCCCTTCACAGTGACCTTAAAGAGAATAATTTGGCACCAAGCTCACTATATGGACCGTTAATGTATTTATACATGGTGATCATGTCCCCCCTTAATCTCCTCTTCTCCCGAGAGAACAAATCTAGGTCAGTTAATCTTTCATAGTTACATAGTTAGTCAGGTTGATAAAAGACACAAGTCCATTGAGTTCAACATATAGAGAAAAAAAAAAAAAAGAAGAAAAGCCTAAACAGAACACTATGCCCACAATTACCCACTGTTGTCCAGAGGAAGGCAAAAAAAACCCTATAAAGCATGGTTCAATTTGCTCCAACAGGGGAAAAAAAATCCTTCCTGATCCCATAAGGCCATCGGATATTCCCTGGAGCAACAATCTCTGATGCCTAATATAACTATAATAACTCAATATCCAGTAATATTCTGCACATTTAGGGATACATCCAGATATTTTAAAAAACAATGTACAGAGCTAGCTAGAACCAGCTCCTGTGGGAGTCTATTCCACATTTTCTTTTCCCCTCTGAGAGCCAGCAGCTGGCACATTGCACGGTTGTTGGCTCTCAATTCCCACTAAGGATCGGGAACCAATCAGAGCGATTGATAAGTAATCACATGCATACTGGGGGCTTCACTGATATAAATAAAAGCCTTTATGGTCCAATACTGAGGAATCTTATGGAAACTGCAGAGCTGGAATGGAGGGAGGGTAGAAGACGGGGGGTGTCTGAGAGGAAGGTATAATTCCTTTTTTATCACAGGGAGCCGACATTGGGTATTTAAATATCTGGCAGGGTCACTTTAACTGTAGGAGAAAAAATAGGTCTCCTCTCCTAACAGACAGAGCTGTGTAAACCTCAGAACTGGATGGACACAAATACAATTACTTTGGCAGGTAAACAGCTTCCATATACTGCATGTTTTTAATCTGTGTATTTATATGTTTGCCTGAAGATATATTTACCATTTCTCCAGAAACACAAAATATTAACACTATACTTAAATGCTTCTCAAACGCCTCCCAACCCCTGCATAGCACTTCTGAAGCATTGTACCTATTACTAAGTTAGAAAATGTCCACAGGCTTTAACACCTGCCGAACACAGCTTGAAACATCCAAATCAAGAGCAGGCCTCACAAAGTATTGCAAACACTCAAACATGGATGTGTACTAACACAGTGTCTAACATTTGCATAATAATGATAAGTATTTCGAAAATGCTTTTCAAATGCTTATGAAATGCCTGTTATATAGGTTACCAGACATGACATAACATAACATAACTTTTCAATGACAATTTATTTGAACATGTCCAGAATCCAATGTCCCTTGGGAAAGGCTTATAGAGAATCAGGGTTCCAAAAAAAATGCTTTAACAGATGCATCAGTGTCAACCCACATTGCACTTACTCCATACAACTACATGCAGATTTAAAGCTGAACTCACTAATATGTTCTTCACTTATAATTTTTAAATGTAAGCATTGTAAGTAACTAGATTTGACTTGATATCAGCCTTTTGCAGTTAATGTGCAATGGGATGCCAATACATAAGGTGCCAATCTGTTGTGCTGTAGTGCAAGGAGTATGCCGATAGAGAGAACAGCTAATCAGTCCGCTGCTTCTCTGTTCGCTGTCCAGATACAGGGTGAGGGTGGGTAGAAGACCTGCATCAATAACTGAACTACAGCAGAGAGCATTTAGGTCTCCTGCCCTGCGCTGCGTGGCAGAGCCGTGTAAGACTAGGGTTAGATCTGAGCGATAACCAGGCGCGCGTCCTAGGACGCACGCTAATGCACACAGCAGTTGCCGCTCTCCCCCATTGATTTCAATGGGGTAACATCCGCACGGCAATTGCTAAAAAAAAAAGGTAGAAGTATCTTTTTTTGCGACACGCAGCTTTGTTTAGCCGCGATCGTGTTCAATTGCCAGGGGCGGGGTCACGGCAGGAAAAAGAAGGCACCGCCAGCGTGATCGGCTGTGGTGGCCAACTCCGTGACCCACCGGAAATCCGCACGGTTCTGTGCACGATTTCCGCACAGTCATGGATCGCCCAGATGTGAAACTAGCCTAAATCTCAGAACTGAATGGACACAAATGCAAATACTTTTGCAGCTAAAACACTTCCTATACACAAATTAAATCTGTGCTTGCTTGGGGTTCAACTTACTGTTGATGGTTTTATTAAAAAAAATAAATGCCTGTGTAGAGCAGCTATTCACCTGGCTTATAGGGTGCTTGCAGTTCCAGCAAGTTAATGATAACAGCGAGTGGTGCTCACACCTTGATTAAGCAATCAGTGCTACTGTCACAATAAAATAGAAAGTGTTCACTGTTTTCTATAAAATCCATCTCTGAGTGGAGAGGGGGAGTGAAGGTCTTCCTGAAAACTAGAGAGTTGAATATATTTACATAGTTATGTTGTACAGCTGTATTATAGAATTTAGCAGGTTCACTTTAGAACTGTGCCCTTTCTCTGCCTGCTATTAACATACCTGCACTTATCTATGGAATCCCAGGCCCTACAAGATAATTAAGCAGACAATATGATTAATATGCTTGGAAATCCCTCGTGACCTATGTCTGCACAAACTACGTAAATAATTTTCAAGGGGATTATAACAGGGATGACAAACATACAACATGTTTTGTAGAAAAAAAAAAGTCTGGTAAAAAATTCTGCAAAGCGGTAATGTAAAAATAATGATAGACATGGCTGCTGACATAGCATATAATCAGTGGTGATGTCCAATAATAGGTATATTATTAGTAGTACTGGGTCTTGTGATGTAATGGTTATCAGTAGCAGTTGTGTCCAGTAATGAGGAGTACAGCAGTAGCAGTGATGCCTTATAATGGGTACATTAGCAAAAAATGTAAGTAATGGCTGCAAAATAAGCAGCGATGCCCCATTGCCTGGTTATAAATACAGTAGTAGTTGTTGGTTATATGTTTAGATGAAGCACTGAGATCTTGAGAAATACTGAAGTTTTACTTGCTTATAAGAAGATTACATCTGTGTAACAGGAAACATATAGATCATAAATAAACATGCATAAGCATAGAGACTGAAATTGCACTATAGCGCCATCTAGTGCTCAAAAGACATAGTTACAGTACATTAGCATAAGCTGTTGTATTTCCAACACCCCTTCATAACAGTATATGCTTTGCTACATGACATTTATCTTCTCTCTAAGGAAACTGTGACGATCCTTTTGGCAATCGCTTGGTGAGTGCATCCGCAGTCATTTCTTCTAATGAGCAATATTGTATGTCGATAATAGTCTGCTCTGAGTGTCCCTTAGCAGATGATACTTCGCGTCGATATGCTTGGTTCTAGGGTTGACTCTTTCCGATTGTGTCTTAGAAGTATATGACCGCATGCGGGGTGTTCTTCCCTTTGTTGTTTGAGTGGATTTTCTAATTTCAAGTTGTTCAGTAGAATTTGACATGGAATTTGACTTATCCATTGTGAGCTCCACTTCTTGTTCTGACTCCTGTGCAGCTTCACTTTGCTCAGCTTCCTATGCTGGTTCACTGGGCGAATTCACACATCTCCACCCCTGCTTGCAGACATTTTGTGATCTGATGTGATGAGGTACTGATTGATCGTTTGATGTGCAGATTATCCCTTCCTTTTAGGTAAGTGATTTGTTGTTTTTAATAAATTTTACCTGCCATTATTACACTATTGTTTGTTATCTCGTTTGGGTGGATCACTCAACACAAGCGCAGTTTGACTATTGGAATATATGGCCAGGACTTTCTGGTGAGTATTCATTTTGTTAATAGAATACCGGAGGAAGTAACATACCGATTATCTTGTATCTATATAAAATTTTAGGCGGTCAAGAAAATCTGAAGAAAGTCCTTAGTTATTATCGATTGAAGTGTATAGTTTTGATGGACGAAACACATACACTTTATTAGGGTGTATTCATTTTGTTATGCACCAATTGGACGGACATATTTAATTTTTCGTTTATCTTATTTTTATACACATTGGATATTTATTATATTTGCATTATGATTTGGTTAACATTTATCACTGAACAATTTACCAACGCAGGGTATTTTTGCGTATACACTGAATGGCCAGATTAATATGACCACCCCATCAGTACTTCGTTGGGCCACCAGATGACTCCACGAGATGACTTTGTTGGGCCGCCTCGTGACTCCACGAGATGTTGAAAGGTGATGAGAGGAATCTGACACTGCACTGTTGCCCTTCTGTTGTCTTGTACCAGTCTCCGAGCTCCGAGCGCCAACAATCATCCCACGTTCAAAGGCTGTTAAATCTCGTTGTTTAACCATATCTTCAGAAAAAAAATCACTTCTACTGTCGTGGTAAACAACCTGCTTCCCTATTTATAGCGCGAAATTATAGCTAATTATAGCTAATTCGCCTACAAACGTCAGGTGGTCATAATAATCTGGCCACTCAGTGTATATCTTTTGACACTTTATTAGCACTGCAGCGGTAACACAACCATCTTAGATTAAGTTATACAACCATAGCGCCGATTATTTATTGATATAACATCACTGACATTGATCCTTAGTTACTTCGTACATCAATAGCATTAATGGCCAGTGAGTAGGTACACCAGTAGCAGTAATGTCCTGTTAGTAAGTATAGCTGTAGCATAGACAGTGACAGTGGCAGTAATGTCCTGTTAGTAAGTATAGCTGTAGCATAGACAGTGAGCACAGTTGTACTAGTGCTGCCCACTTAGTGGCTACAGCAGTAGTAGTAGTAATGCCCACGTGTCCAATTATGGGTCGAGTAGCAGTAGTGATGCCCAGCTGGAGGTCACACACGTAGCAATGATTTCTATTTAGCTGGTACATAAGTAATAAAACTGATGTCCAGTTAATGGGTACTGCAGTAGCAGTGATTTCTCGTTACTGGGTACATAAATGTCAGTGATCCGCAGTTATTGAGTTCATCAGTAGCAGCAATGTCCAGTGAGTGGGTACACCAGCAGCAGTAATGCCTGTTAATGGGTATAGCTGTTGCAGTATTACCTAGATAGTGGCTACAGCAGTAGTAGTGATGGCCACGTAGTGGCTACAACAGTAGTGACATTTGCCCAGTTATGGGTCTAGAAGTAATGATGTCCAGTTAGAGGGCACACAAGGAGAATTGATTTATAGTTAGTAGGTACATGAGTAGTAATGATGTCCAGTTAATGGGTGCAACAGTATCAGTGGTCCCCAGTTATTGGGTAGATGAATAGCATTAATGCCTAATAAGTAGGTATACCAGTAGCAGAAGTAGTGATGCCTTCTTAGAAGCTACAACAGTAGTAGTGATGCCCACTAGCTCAATTATGGGTCTAGAAGTAATGATGCCAAGGAGCAATGATTTCTAGTTAGTAGGTACATGAATAGTAATGGTGCCCGGTTAATGGGTGCAGTGGTATCAGTGATCCCCAGTTATTGGGTACATCACTAACAGTAATGCCCAGTGAGTAGTACACCAGTAGCAAACAATTTCCTGTTAATGGGTATGGCTGTAGCAATGATTCCCAATTAGTGGGTACACCAGTAGCAGTAATATCCTGTTAATGGGTATATCTGTACCAATGATACCTAGTCAGTGGGTACACCAGTGCCCGTGACGCCCAGTTAATGTATACAGGGGTAGAAGTTCTTTTGTTCCTACACCAAGAGAAGCAATGTTGGAACCTTATTTATACTTCAGCAAACTCAGTAATGCCAATCCAATCAAGCACAGAGTTTATGTAAGCTACAGTAAGGCTACAGCATTAAGGGGAACCCACCGGGTCTTATAAAATTAAATTGACTTGTTGGTAGGCATGGCGCAGCTCTGAAGACAAGGTCTTGGTTATATACTGTGCGCCCAGGACTGAGGGAATAGAATGTGACCTGAAAAATAATACATGTATTTGCACATACCTTGTAGTGCTTGCTCTTTATCTCTAACATTAGCTATTAAAGTCAGAAGGACATGACATTATTATGGTAAAATCTGTTCTAAGGGCTAAGCAACCCATGAACACTACGGACAGACCAGTGCTTCTAACACATGCTACAACTGCCAGTCCAGGTGCTCTTCACATATCCATTGTGCATATTGCAAAATTCTATCAGTTTTTTTAGTCCTTTCCACAGGCAAAAAGAAAGAAAGTAATCGATGCTAACATGAGCTGGAAATAAAAGAAAAAAAAGATCAATCTGTGATAGAGGTGAACATTAAGAAACAGAGAGAAATACCTGATTTTCTCCACTGCCCTGGTTTGGACAATAGCCAAGGAGAAGATATAGTTTCATCTTGACATACACGAGAGGAATAAAATAAACATCAAGAAATAATATATGTATACCGTCTTCTGTGCTGATTTCACAAAAAAATAATTAAAGCCATACATTAGTATTTGAAAAACAGTTATTTCTGTTTATGTGTTATTTACATTCACTGAGCAAAATACAAGAAACACGTATCAGTCAATACGCAATCAATTACAACGGTTATATTAAAATGTCAGTGGCAGCAAGCCACAGTATGAGGAATATGATAATAATAATATAGCTGATAAGATGTCGCCCTTCAGTAAAGATTAGCAGTCACTTGCTTCTATTAGTAAATAAAACTGCCCCTGAACACATGGGCAATAAAGGGGGTGCACAGTTCCTCATACTTAATGAGTGATCCCTACAAGCTAGTGCTAAAAGGGTGTATTACAGCAGATCTAATAATAAAATTCACACTTCACATTAATCAATAGTTCACTTGTCAACATTACCGAATCACATTATTGAGTAAAAAAATGTTCCTTTCTTGCCATGAATAAAAAGCCTGCTGTTTCCAAGTTTCTTTGTGCGACCTAAACTCTAGGATAAAATCTCTGGATACCTATGAGCCTTGGGGACTTTTCATGTAAGCAGACAATGCAGAGTCTAGTTTTTTCAATAAAACAGATCCTTGTCTGGTAAATAAAGCTGATATGCATTGTCAAGGCCCAGGCTGGTCATAGACTGCTCACATTTTGGTCAATTCCGGCTGAATCATGCAAAATTAGAGCAGTTGGTGGCCTAGCAAGCACCACCTCGATAAAAGTCGATTAAAAAATTGACTGAGCCGGGTGGAAAATGATCAGCCGAATAGCGATGGCCAAATCAGATGTTGAAGAGCTCTATGCGTTCTCACACGAGGGACAAAACCGTATCCAATTGCAAGCCATCACAATCCTGATACAGGTTCTCCCTTAGGCTGAACAAGAGAAAATGGAGCTGTGTATGGCTAGCTTGTGATAAGCTGATCTTGTTCATACGCATATCTGAACAGACATTAAAAAGACTGTTGTTCTCTGTGAAAGCAGAACCTCTGTAAACCCGAGCTGGATGACATTTAGTTTGGTAAAGCACTTGTATTCTTAGCAAGATGTCAGTATTGGCAGCCACTTTATTTTGCTTATTAGAGGTTTCAATTAAAGCTGAATACCAGGGAATGGAAAAAAAAAATCCTTACAGTGGGGCTGCCTATGCGCTGCAAGGGTTGAATGCTCGTTTTTTTTGCCTAGGGTACCAGGAAAAAGCACTTTCTACTTACCTTATCCCTTGCTCCCACAGGTCTCTCATAGAGATTAGTCCCCAAAGTTTCTGCTCTTTGGGGCTCTGGCAGGCAGACGCAACTGTGACATCATCAAGTACAATGCAGGACCAACAGTCCTGTATTGCACATGAGGACTACGGAGCCCGTCCACCAATAAGAACGTCAGAGAGAAGAGGTGAGCACCGGCTACATAGGGAGCTATGGATAAGGGAAGTCCTTTTTCTGGGTACTCTAGGCAGTAACAAACATTTAACTCTTGCAGTGCAGGGAAAGCCCTGCAAGGGTAGTTTTCAGTTTCCTGGATTTCATCCTTAAAGAAGACTAACTGACATTTAGTTGCTTTCACTTTTTTCCTCCCTTTTTGCACCTTGTCGTGTGCTTCTGATCTCCTACAGCTACTTCCTGTCTGCATGCATTTGCTCCAGCAGCACCTGCGTGTTATTTTTCTGATCTGACGTCCTGAAAATGATTCAGTGGAGGATACCTTGTCCCTCTGTTGCTGCTTTGGAGCCTTTGGTAAATAAACAGTCCTTCAAGGCATGGAGTAGTATGTGGCTTTCCTCCAGGATGCAATGTTCAGGCCTGCGCATACATTGCCAGGCTCATACATTGTCACCTGACCAATTGTACAAAGACATTAACCCTGTGTAAGTTGTAACACCATCTTAAAGGGAGCTTACACAAAGTCAGGATAGAGTGTTCCTCCTGGGAGCTGAGGATCACAACACAGAGTGTCAGGATAGCAAGCAGGAGAACATCGGGGAATACGTATTAGTTCCCCGATGTCTTCTCTAGTGTGTGAACATGGAAGTGCTCAGCTGTGAGCATTTCTGGGTTTAGAGATGTCTAAAATAGCAGACCAAGCACAGTCTTGTCAGTTGTAGCACAGGTTAGGGGAGACATTAGGGGTCTAGTAGACCATAAAGACTACTTGTCAGCTGTCCAATGTCATCACGTAGGCAGCTTGTCATTTGTGATAGTAATAAAGGTAAGGGAAAAAAAGTAAATCAAAATATAAAACAATAGAGAAAAATATAAAAAAAAGTAAAAGCCTTCCATTGCTTCATGTGCACACATATGAATGCAAAAGCATGCAGGGTGGGCAAGTGTATGTAAACAATGATTGTGCAACACATATTGGGTATTGCTGTGCATGCTGAAGTGAGAGAAATAATTGTAGATCCCTCAATTACAGTTAACTCTAAACTGATGACCTGTAAAAGCATTTAAAGTGTTGCCTATTCATCATTTGCTGTACATTTTTGCCATTTTGTGGCAGCAAACCGTTTTGAAGCTACCCATATTTAGTATCTATTTACACAACACAACCTCATATTTTATGGTTTACAAAAAAGGGCATTAAATTGTGCTTGTGTGAACTTAAATTCATTTTAGTGTATTTTTTGTATTAAAAAAGAGTCTTGATAAACTGTTGCACAAATATGTGATATAAAAAGTTCCAGCTACCTTTTTTTGTTCTACTCTGCCTCCATGTTCAGAAAATATATAGGAGTCTATTTACTAAGCTGTCGTAGGCAGCCAAGTTAATAACCGACTCGAAGTGAAGTGAGCTGAACGCTGTTTGGCTATTCACTTCAGACGTACATCGGCTTGCTGCGTGTGTCTTCAGGTCGGCCGAATATGCTCAGCAGGATAAAAAAAAAAATCACTATAGGAATGCATAGCAAGATTCCTATTGGCTATTTCACTTTGCAATAGCCAATAGCAAACTAGCTATTGCACCCCCCTCTTGCACAAAATTGCTCTGGTAGTGAAGTGGTTCAGCTATTTCAATGATACTAATAAAAGACTAACAGGTTTATTCACAAAAGGGTGAGAAGTTTGGAGAAGTTTAAAGAAGGGTGAGAAGTTTGGAGAAGGGTGAGAAGTTTGGAGAAGGCAGGAGAAGGGTGAGAAGTTTGGAGAAGGCAGGAGAAGTGAAGAATCTAGGACAGCATAGCTCAACTGGAAAGAGAGCTTAATTGGAGAACTTTTCCAAATCAGCTATTTTGGCCTAGATTGTTCACTTATCTTGCCTTCTCCAAACTTCTCACCCTTCTCCTGCCTTCTCCAAACTTCTCACCCTTCTCCAATCTCTTCACCCTTTTGTGAATAACCCTGTAAGTGCCCCAAAACCTGAAAAAGCTATCATTTATACATCAACTTATAGGGCCGATTTACACATGCTTCAGCGTTTCAGCGGGCCAGCTACTGTGAACGTGCCCTTATTGTTTCTTGGGGACCGCAGAAGTTCCCACTAATGCTTTTCTGCCACTGCTCCTCTCAAGAAACAAAGCAGTGAAGTCTCACTACTCATGGCGCAATTACCACAATTACCAAAGTGTAATTCAGAAGCGAGAGTATGATCCTCATGTCATGGCTGCAGCTGGTGGCTGTATCCATCATAAAAAATACTAAGCTACGAACTAAATCAACAAAAATGTAAACATGTATAAAATATTTTTCTGTCTCACTTTAAATCAGTTCTTCCGTTGAACCTGAAATCAGGCAAATATACACACAATTAATCTGAATGTAAAAAATTATAAGTACTAGGAGTTTTTTAGCAAATGACCCATGTAAAGACAACTCATCACTGTTTGGCTGCTTCCTTATTGTCCAATCAGCAGGCTCTTGACCAAGCTTTGCTGCTGGCACAGAGTTCAAGGACCTATCTATGCTTTCAACAAGGGGTGTCTGGATCACATAATTGACTGAACATAATTACAAATCCTTTGGCAGGTATGATCACTCTCATACATGTATTAACCTCCTTGCCTGTGGTTCTATTTTAATATAATAAATGGAATACCATAGGAGAAGAAATTAAACCTGCATTAGGTATAAATGCACATATATAAGGGGCTATTTATAGCTTTGTTGTCCAATTATCTGAAGCTCTGACCCATATACTTTAGATAAATATTACTTGATGGGCTGGAAACTATTGAAAACTGCATCAGGGAGATGCAGAAGGTTCTTTGTAGAACATCCTTGCTCGGGGATCACCAGTAAAGGACGCTCAATGTATAAGATGAATAAAGGGTTGGCACAAGCACCATATGTACATAAAGGAAAAAAGAAAAACAACATTAATTGACAACTTCAGGCAAATACAGATCATAAACACGTAATACAGAACACCCGATTTAAAATGTTACAAAATAATCTTTCAGTGCTGCAAGTATAAATACCTGAAATCTATCTTTATACTGAGTTGCTTCATGTGGCTTGCAGCACAATTGCCTGCCCTGTAAGGACATAGAAGGAGGCCCAAGATAGTGAGGTTAAAAGGAAAGTATAATAGTTTATAATTTTATATACAAAGTTCAAAAATAAAACTTTTTTTTTAATACTGTATAATGTTTAGTACAGGGTGCATCCATGACTCTTTATTTCCAAACATGCTGGGCTTTCTAAAAAAAGACTGCCTTGGTCTTACTAATAAATTCAGGTCGGTGCCATCTCTGATCAATTAAAGGGTGAGGGTCCCTCCTCTGAGTCATTCTGCTTTGTGTGTAGTTTGATATCTTTCTATTCAAGTCTATTCACAACATAAGGCCGCTCAGGCTATTCACAATATTGTAGTATGTGGGCCTGGTGAAAAGCTGATGCTCTAGCCTTGAACATACCATCTGCTGGCTGCAAGTTGTAAATTTAGGTATTAATATCTCATATTTACTGTGCTTAGCTTAGCTTTTGTTGGGCCCGAACATATTGAAGAAAGAAAATAAATAAGAATACACTTTTTATACTCTTGAGTACTCCCACGTAGTCTAAGCCAGCAATTCTCAACCTGTTTTTCAGCCATGGCACCCTTTAAAAGTATGCACAATCTTGAGGCTCCACTGGGTAAAATTTAGTAAATGTAAAAAGAAACACATGTGGGCTCTCCAAAATCCATACCAGACCTTTACATGAGATAGGGCCCTGGTATAGATTATAAAGGGGGAGTTTACACCAAAACACACACAAAAAGTGTAATTCCCCCCTTCACATCATCGTCCCCTTTACATTAGAAGCCCCTTTCACATCAGAGTCCCTCTCTTTCACACTAGGAGCTCCTCTTTACATCAGAAGCCCCCGCTTTCACATTAAGAGCATGCCCCCTTCACATCAGAAGCCCTCTTCACATAAGCATGACCCTGTGAAAATTTTGAGGCACCCCTGAGGAAGCCAGAAGGCATCCAAGGGTGCCATGGCACCATTGCTGTGAAAGACTAGTCTAAGCAATGTGCTTAAAGGGTGAGTTCACTTTGAGACAAAATATTACATGTACACTTCCTCATAAAAGGAAAAATTATGAATTTTGTATGCATTGGAGCCAGTAAATCATGGCAATGACTATCAGTAGATGACGGGTGTGATGCTCTGGCTCCTACAGACTCTTCCAGCTGTCCATGTTGCTGAATGTCCGTAGTGGGGTACAGACATTCAGCAACATGGGTGGGCGGAAGAATTAATGGACTACAAGTGCAGTGGCATCACTAAAAGTCCCTTTGCCACATTAGTTAGTTTCTCCATTCATAGAGCCTGTCAAAGGATCTGTAAATGGATGATGTGGCTGTGCGGGAAGAAGACACCCGCGATTCAGGTAAGTAGGCGGCAGGAGAGGGTGTGGGGGTCCCAATGTGACCATGTTTCATGTTACATCCATATACTGTACATGGTCTAAAAGGTGAACTTAGCCTTTAATGCAAGATAGTAGTAGAATTGCTGCTACACAGCCTTGCATCGCAACAGGCCCCGTTGGATTAAAGGGTATATTCATTAAGCTGGTTGTTTCCTGTCTGACCTCTACACACAATGGTCTAAAATTCTGCATTACATGTGGCAATCAGGCAAGGACTGTGTCATATATGGCTTCCATAGGTTTAATACGTTTCATTCATCTGGAACACTATCTTTGAATACATGGATCTTTCAATTTGTAGTGCCAATTTTTCCCTTGCAAAAGCAAAGTATTTCACTGCACTTTGCTAAGAACGACGGCTGAGTTGGAAAGAAGATCACAGTAGGTTCTGGCAGCTTGGATATGTATTTGAAGAACAGCAGGTGTCCCATCACTCATCATTCTTCGGGAAACCTCAGTCTCTGTATGGACAGTCTTAAAGCAGTACTGAGAAAAATGAAGGCTTCCATCGTTGGCCTCTGCTTTTGAAAATGCTAGCCACTGGCTGTCATGCTGCTCCAAAGGCTTCAATACTTTCTGAGTCACTGAGTTCGAACAAGTAAGCCGATCAGAAGTCCTGAGTGTATGTAATGCTAAAACCTTTTTTAGTTTTGGATAGAATTTTGAAGGGTTAGTACACCTGTCCAGTTTTTATTCCTGTCTGTGTCTCTGCTGGGAAGATTCATCCTGGTATTTACTGTCTCCGAAAAATGATTGAAAATCTAAACCTTTTGAACAATGGTGTTGGGGGAGATCTTCCAATGGGGAAACGTGTTTGGTGACAACTGTCTTAAGTTTACCACACACATTACCATCGTACTATACAGTCTCCTTCAGGTTTACCAACTATATAGTGCAAGAATCTACCTGGATACAGATTGATTAGATAGTTCAGATAGGTCCTAATTTTTCGTAGTTTTTAGTAAATCTAAAGTTGATTGTACAAAGATTGTATGGTTGGACTGTAATGTGGATGGTGACCCAAACAGAGGTTATCTCCTTGATTTGAAAAGATTAGTTCTCTAGATTCCTTCTGTGTTTCTGGGACAGAAAGTGAAGTCACATCTTTCCAAAACAGCCAGCAATTAAAATTAAACTAACATTTTAAAAAAGGCTGGTTAACCAATGACCAGAGAAGACATTACTCAGGGCTATTATAGGGTTTGCTGTCCTCCAGTATTACATTTTCTCAGCATCTATGAAGCCCCGATAAAGGGGTCCCCTCAGAACACACCAAAATACATTGGCTTTTTACAATACTTTACAGGGTTATTCACTAAAGGGTTAAGAGTTTGGAGAAGGCAGGAGAAGTGAACCATCTAGGACAACATAGCTGAACTGGAAAGAGAGCTGAATTGGATAATTTTTTTCAAATCAGCGATTTTGCACTAGATTGTTTACTTCTCCTGCCTTCTCCAAACTTCTTCTAAAACAGTTACTTTTAAGGCATGCCAACTGTCAAAGTTGTCAGTGTGCTTATTTCAGCTCTCATCAGAACTTTCAAGCCCTCAAATTGCTGGTGTCATAGCTGATCACATGTGCAGCACCATTCCAAATGCAATACAATAGGATATGATGCCACCTTTTAGGATAATATATATATGTAAGGGATAGGAGGATGTAATTACACTTTATGTTGACCTGTGATACAAGCGAAGTGAAGGCCCCTGTTTCCTGGAGAGCTGCCTGAAGGTTAACTATACCATATCAAATACATCAATAGTATGCAGAGGAGGATCCAGAGCTCTACAACTCTACCAATTCAGAAAGAAAGATCTGACCGATAACCACTCCCTACTCTATCCAAAAAAAAAGGTTACAGCTTTGCATAAAATGTATTTCCTCTTCTAATTAGTACGCTTGTCCTGGGTCACTGATTTAGAAAGTCTAGAAGCCGAAGGCAGCCAAGGATTCTTGGCAGAAGTTCAATAATGGCAGCCACCACATTTCTCTCAATAGAGGCTTTCATTACTGTGTTTGTAAACCAATACATATATATTGTTTTGCACATGTTTGGCATCATGGTTCACTGTATGCAGTATACTAAAGCATTTTTGGTGAATCTGTTGCAAAGTTTCTAAACTTGATATCACATCAGTAACAGCACTTCCTGTTGTAGGCTGACAATGGTAAGCCACTGCCTTGCAATTAGCAGCATTGTCGGCCTGCCATATGCACACCTTCAGTTGGTTGTTGGGCTGCATATCATATAGGCTTGCAGGGTCAGTTGACAACTCTGCTGTTAATTGTGAGCCAGTGTATGAGTGTTGTTAGCCTAAAACAGAAAGTACTGTAACTGGCAGGATTTGCAGTTAAGAAACTTTGCAACAGATTCTCAAAAAAAAAACATTTTGCTTATAGCTGATTGTCTGGCTTTTTGTAAAAAAAAATACCCTTGCATATGGGGAGACAGTACAATTACAATACTATACAAAAGAAATAAAAGGACCCTACCCATGAGAGCTTACAATCAACAAGGAGGGGCAAGTGATACAAAACGTAATAACTGAGGAATAGATGATTGAAGGAATAGATGTACAGTTTTAAAGAGGAGGTGGAATAGGCTTTCCTGAAGATATGAGTTTTCCCACAGACAGACATATTAGGAGATAGCCGGATTTGGTAGGTAGTTCCAGAAGATGGAGGAGGCTCAGGAGAAGTACTGGAGGCGATCATGGGAGGAGGTGATGAGGGAGCTAGAGAGCAGGAGGTCTTGGGAGGGGTGGAGAGGAGGAGTGGAGAGGAACGCTTGGGTGATATATTGAGACGAGTTTGGAGATGTAGCAGGAGATGTGTTTCAACTACCTGGATGGTGCCCCTTAAAAAAGAGAGGACAATGCGATACGCACGTACTAGACACAGTACATATATGTGATAGGATAAAGCGAGTACAACCTAAGACGACCTGAGAAGCATCTCTAATGAGATAATATGCACATGTTTAAATGTGTAATTCTTTTCTTAGCACAACGTCTAATTCCTACATGCATGTTGCTCCTTTTTATCTTTGAGTTTAAAGCCTCCAGGGCTGAGTGTTAGTGGAAACAATTCATGCAGACAGCAGCTTATCCCATCAGACCAATTCTTGCTAATGAAAAGCTCCCTGGAGAATAGATCACTTTGGTTATTAACATTTAGGCGGATTCTCCTGGGAGAGCAGAATCCCAGCAGATTTGGCCGTTCGCTGCAGAATAAGGACAATATTTAACATAATCACACCACTCAATAGTTTCTCTACCCATGAGACTCAAAACAGACTGGCTTTAACTCCCCAAGGTTCCTTTTATTTTTGTGTATCAGAAGAAGGAATCACGGTGTCAGCAAGTGAAGCCTGGAATGGGGAAGGCAGCTCAATTTAGCTAAAGTGAAGTGTAGAAGAAATACACTTTCAGGTATGCATTCATTAAAGGGGTTGTAATCCCCAACAACAAACTTCTCTTATTTGCTCTGTTTTGGGCCTGTTAAATTTACCATTGGAATCATCTTGTTTTATTTGTTCGATGAGTGCAAAAAGTACTCGTTGATTGTGCCAGAAATCCAGTGCTTTTGTGAGTTCCTGTGCCCCCTTCATTTCATGCAGTGTTATCAAACCCCCCATTATACTTGTCCTCCGCCCTCCCCCGCCGCCGGTTCCTTCACGTCTTCTCGGATCCACGCTGGGGAGAGCAGCGGGGATCCAGAGAAGCAGCGGGAGGAGAGGACATGGCGATCTACCAGTGATCGCTACGCGATCGACTGGTAGATCGCGATCGACCTTGTGGGCACCCCTTCTCTAAACTAGTGTTTCTCAACCTTTTTTTAGTCACGACATCCTTTAAAAGTATGCAAAATCTTGAGGCACCCCAGTCTGAATGTCATAGATATAAGGGGAACCCCATGCAAGAACACACTAAAAAGTGAGTTTCCCCCTTCACATCAAAGTGCCCCCCCACATCGGACTCACCTCTTGCATCAGTATCCCCTTTACATCAGGAGCCCCCTTTTCACATCAGAAGTCCCTCTTTCATATCAGAGTCCCCCCTTTTACATCAGAGTTCCCCCTTTACACCAGGAGCCCCGTTCACATCAGTCTTCATTCCCCTTGACATAACAGCCCCATTACCACAAAATTTTGAGGCACCGCTGAGGGAGCAACAATGCACATCAGGGTTTCACGGCACCCTGGTTGAGGAAGGCTGCTCTACATTAAAGAACACCTTCATATATGTTATTGAGATGAGGAGAGGGAAGAAGGACTAGAAGTGTTACTGCTGGATCACCAGATAAAAATAAAGCAAAAAACCAATGGAAACAAAACAAAAAACACATGCAGCCACTACATCTAAGGACTGGTACACCGCAATAGGTTACTTTTTTGGATAACATTTAAATATCCTTTAAATGCACTTTTAAATTGTACCTCAATACATATTTGTAATAGTCTTCTGTAATCCCCTGCACATCAGCATTCAGACAGGTAGATGAAGTTGGTGCATTGTAAGCCAATTAGGGTTTACAGTGCTGTCAGTCTAAAGGTGGCCATACACTCTACAACCATCGCAAGACTTTAGTCTTGCGATGGTTGTACAGGGATTAAAAAAACGTACGATCTGCCTATCTTGGACAGGCAGATTGCACTCTCGATCATCGCAAGCCCGCCCCCCTGAGGGGCGGGCTTCCGATGACCGCAATGCTGAACGGGCAGTGTGCGCGTGCGCACACCGGCCCGTTCGGCATTTGTCTTCCGAGCACCGTTCTAACCAGCCAAGAATCATACGATTCCCGGCAGGTTTTCGAACATGCTGGTTCGACAGAAGACGTGCGACCGTACAGTAGAAACGGTCGCACGTCTCCGTTCACACTGCTCGATTATCGTACGAAAAACCGATCGCATACGATTATCGTACGATAATCGTGCAGTGTATGGGCACCTTAACAAAGAGAGCTTACTGATAGAAGGTGAAACCACATACAGCTGTAGATGACTTCTCTGGGAGTTGCTGTTCCTTCACTATCCAGTTAGTCTTGACCAAGCTGCATTGCTTAACTACGGTGGAGAAAAGTAAATGGTTGGGACCTGGCTCTGATTTCTGGATTGGAAAACTGGCTAAACATATTTTGGCTGGTAAGACAATTCACAAACATCTATTTCAAATGTGTATTTAGCTATTTGCCTGCTCATACACTTTAATGTTTTGACTGAGCTTGTGCCTGCTTGTGTTACATGTACTGAGCTGACAGCTTGGCTAGCTATAACACGAAGTAAACATTTCGTAGAGAATGTAGTCACAGGAGCTATGAGGAAATATTTACAATTGGCTGCAAAAAGACTTAACCCATTCTAAAAGTTCAGTAGTTGCCAGCTTACTAAATATACCGGGGTCCGACTGCAGGCCCTGACACTCACAGGACCTTAGACTGCTGGAGCAGCAGGGACCGATCTAACAGCCAGGTTTAGGTGAGTATAACTATTTTATCTTTGACCCTAGACGAGAACAAGCGCTAAACCCTTGCAGTGCCGGGGTAACCTCACTGCAAGGGTTAAGAATAATTATGCAGGAGTTCTTCTTTAACACCCTCTGGACTCAGGACCCGATTGGAAAGCCTGTGTGAAAGGGCTCTTATTCAGCTGGGTTGGTTTTGTCAGAACATTTTGACCACATTTGTTTTTATAAGATAAAAAGTTAGCATTTCTATTATAAGCAAGAAAGTCAGAGTATAAATTTAAATGGACGATGGCTTAAATGGCAGCTTCCATTTAACTCATTAGGTACCAGAATGAATTGCTAAGTGTCTTAAAGCCCGATTGAGCTTTCAATTTAGATCGGCTACATTTATTCCAGGTGCATTAAAACAAAAGGTGTTCAATATCTTAGTTTGTTTTCTTTCAAAATAAGCTACAGCCTAATTAGAGAAGTCTGTCCCCTGCCAGCAACTGCAGAGAAGGGTCCCTTACTCTCTGTGTGGAAGCAGTGATCTCTTTGCAAAGGTCCAACTCGCCCCCTACTGAGGGAGATCTATAGCTCTGCAATCAGCATTCAGCAAAGCTAATACTTCCCTCCGATCAGAGAGCTCTAGCTCTAACTCAGCTGGGAACATGCCGAACCTCTGTAGAGAGATCACTTCTTCCACACAGTGAGCAATAGTACCACTCTGCAACTGCTTCCAGGAGACAAGCATTTCTGCTCAGGTTATGGCTGCTTTTTGAAGAAAATTGACTCTACATCTCTACAGGACACAGTAGTAAAGTAGGGGTCAGTGGAAAGGGCCATGGCCCTCAGTGAGGGACCAAGCATCAAACACTCAAAGGAGATTTTTTGGGGCTGCAGTAGAAAGCGTAGATCACATAGACAGCAGGACACGTGTGTATTAACTGTGTTCTTTTACGGGCACTTCTTTATTTAATTTTTAATTGAGAGTCACTTAACTGCAGTTTTAAATAGTGATGACATGCACCTGGCTATGCTGTCGGGCAGGGGTGACTTAATCTCTAGTAGGACAGAATTCCAAATCCTTTGGCAGGTAAAACAGTTCACACATTATAGTTTTTCAACTCTGTATTTAGGCACTGGCTTAAATTTCTGGACCTCTGAAGGTCTTCTATGTTCATTTTACACTGACATATTCTGGACCATTAGAAGAATCTTTCAATGCACTATTTTGAAAGTTATGATTTAGATATTACTTACAGGAGCTATGGAAATTGTAGTTTAGCCACTAAAATATTCAAGATTAATAGCCAAATTCAGTAATAACTCAAAAACCAAAGAGGACAAAGTGATCCAATGTATACTCCTTACCCTAATTTATGCTAGAATCTTACATTTGATATGCATTTAATATATTTCATTCAATATATTTTTGCCGGTTCTGTTGAGTATACATGTGCTCTGAATATCAAAAGCTAAAAGCTCTCTCTAATAACAGTGTAAATATTATAGCTGTGCTTCAAGCTACAGCAAACAATCATGCATGGGCCTTGAGAAAAGGGAGATGTACAAATAATGGACTACTTGCTATTTGTACCATGTTATGCAATATGTTTTTAGTGTATTAGATGACCTGCAAAATATTACCCTTTCAGAATGTAAACAGCAGATTTGAGACGGGGTATTAATAATCAGAAAGGTAAAAAGGGCCTTCTGCAACAATTCTAGCTATGTTAAGCATTTTTTTAACAGAACAGGTACATCACAATTTCATATGCAGTCTTGGCTCCTTTGCTGTGTGATTTTAATTCTGCTGAGAAGATCAATAATTCTGGTTTACATTATAAAGCTAGTGGAGAGTTTGAGAAGGAAAGATTGAGGCGGTATTGTACATGCAGGAGGGGACTTGGCTGGTGGCACTTGTTCCCCCAGGCTGGAATTCCACAATATGCTGGTGGGCTGGTTATTCTGAGTGGAGCTACTCCATCATTATTCAGACATGGATCATAGCAGTACCCGAAGCCAGTCAAACATGGCACATGTTATATAGCTACCTCCAAATTCAGACATGCCATTATGGCAGAAGAAAACTTCTTTTGTGGCTCAAAGATCTTATGAACCATGCTTCACAATGATATTGGGCAAATGATTATACGCGCTATGGCAATATCCCAAACCTATCCCACCCTCTTTGACAGCTGCAGGAAAAAAAGAAAAGCTTTACAACTCCTCCCACAACTATAAAAAAACAAATAAAACACTGCGCTATCTCCAAATTTTCTAGTGCACTACCTATTAGATGAATAAATAATGTATTAAAGTTATTCCATATATAACATGCAAAGAAAAAAATTCACTCAATCTTATACAGTGTCCTTTACATACAAAGTGTCCATTAAATTGTGATAACTAAGATCCATAATAGATTGTGATATATTCCTTATAACCACTTGAGTTGCAATAAATGATTAATGAATGGTACATGTAAAAAAAACATAATCCACTGTGAGTTCTGTAATTCATTCCACCATCAAGTACATCCCAGTGATCCATCTCCGAGTGCGCAATCATTTGCACTCTGCGTACTCCTTTTGGCTTCAAATATCTCTCTCTCCACCAGATGACTGATAGTTGGGATAGTTAGGCTCTGGCCTGGGACTCAGAAAGACATCTGAGAGATCTACATTTTGGAGACGTAAATTTTGGAGTGTGTTTACACTATGTGCAACCTCGGTTTTGTCTTTTGGGGAAAGTTATAGCAATCCGAGAGGGATCCTATGCAGACCAACTATCCCAACTATCGGTGATCTGGGGATATTTGGGATATCTAGAGATATTTGAAGCCAAAAGGAGTATCTAGTGAGTGTGCTAGTGATTGGGCACTCGGAGTGGATCACTCGGAAGTACTTGATGGTGGAGTGAATCGGGGTGCACTTGAAGGGTTGGGGGATAGCGCAGTGGTTTTTGTTTTAACCATTTGCTTCACAATGACCACTAATCACTGAATCATCCTGGTACACTTTGCATGATATACTTTCTTTAGCCCATACAAATCTATCCCTAGTGATGGTTGATGTTTGAAATTCAGTGAACTCAAATTTAGAGGCAAATTATTTTGAAGTCTTTGGGAAGGGGGTGGGGAGGTGAGTCTTAAGGTTACAGGTTACATTTTGGTCTTTTGTTTAAGGGCAAATAGGTAAACTACTGTCCAAAAAAGGCATGGGAAGCAGAGTACAGCCATGGGGGACATGTACCAATGCAAAAAATAAAAATAAAAACTGCACAGTGGTACGGCTTCAAGAACAACATTGAAAATACACAAAACCTTTAAATAGCATGCTTCAGAGATGCTTTAAATCTGTAGATGATGTTAGGGAGCAGTATAATTTTCATGACATATTCTGTCATGAAAATCATACACAGGCTGTGCCTATTTGGCTATGGAATTGATTTTTTTCTTTTACAATTTGCTCAGCACCTCAATCCAATTCTGTTGGAAAAAAAGGCTTTTTCCAAGTAGTTTTAGCAGCAAGACATTCTTTTTCATCAAACAGTAATAGGCCTGCTTTGACTGGCAGATCAAAGCAGGCCAGTAGTTCACTGTGGTGGTCCCTGTCCCAGCTGATGGAAAACTGTCCTGGAGCTGGCCAATTTATGTCAAGTTCTCATTAAAGCAGAAGTATGGTAAGAGTAAAACATTCTCCCTAATGCCCCCTCCCTCCCTAGTACACAGGGGGGAGTTTAGCATGTGATACATTGCGTTCCAGCATCTAACAGTGCTGGAACGCACTGACAGTGGTGTGAACAATCCCTTACAGGGTAATGGTGTTTTCAGGTTGATGAGCAGCTTTGGTGTTCTGCCACAGAGTCTAAAAACTTAAATGTTGGTTTTCACCAGATCAGAAAACCAAACCATATTGTGCTGTGCCCAACACATACCTTTCTTTGAACTCCCAATTGGACTGATATACTTTTTACTTTTTCTAAATTTTCTTTTCATTGCTAAACACTTCAGCAATCCTATTGTACTGTATTCAGGCTTATGAACCTCAACAACTTTGCTGTGAAGTGAATCTCTCCTGATGGGGCCATATTGCATATCAGAATTATGCTGTCAAGTTACCAGGATTTTGTGATCTTGTATGGCAGATAATTAATCCAAGGGAAACTATTTTTGGGTGAATATAAATACCTTATGCTTAACTTTTCGTGTTAGCTCATTCACACTGGAATCAACCGGCATGTACAGCTCTGTGCTGCGTGCAGGGCCGTATCGGGCAGCTCCCGGGAAGGACAGGTGCTGCGTGTGATTAGTACGCAGCCCCTGTCCTTCTCTATGGGACTACGCGGCCATACACCCCCCTATGCTCACTCGCCTCGCACGTCCTTACAGGGGTGGGTGAGCGTACTTATATGCTGACAGAATGGATCCTGTCTGTGACCGAGCTAGGAAACACGCACCCGTACGGACCTGCACTTAAGGTGAGAGTAGGGGGGCGTACGGCCACGTAGTCCCATAGAGAAGGACGGGGACTGTGTACTAATCAGACGCAGCACCTGTCCTTCCCGGGAGCTATACGTGCCGGCCGATTGTCGTGTGAATGAGGCCTAAGAGTTACGCACTGCTGCCTGACAGCACAGTCTGGTTGGTGACCTGAATTTCCTCTACTGAAGTTAGGCAATACAGCCAGACTAACTACTTGTCCTCGGGCTATGATTGAACAGTGAAGGTGCTGCAGCAGACTGATGAGCTTTTCCCTTAGCTTTCTCCTTCTGCCAGCATGATCCTTGTCAGAACATGCGCATACAGCTTACCTGATTGACCCCCAGTTCTGCCCCTTTCACTCCCAATTCCAGTTCTCTTATACAGGGGATTACAAGAGTCTGAGACTAAGCCAAATTCAAGTACTTACACTACTTCCATTTAAAATATACTCAGGGCCCAGTCACACTAGTGCCTTGCAGTAACACACAGTCAAACAAGTGCATCACTAATGTGTTTCTACAATGCACCTGTTCTATGTGTGATGGGTTGCGGTACGATTCATTACACATGGCAGCCCAACAGAGTGCAATGCACAATGTTGTGCTACGTTTCTAACAAAAAAAAGGCGCGTATTTTTTAATCTGTTGTGGTACGTTGGCAACCTATTCATAATGAATAGAATATGGATTTAAAAAGATTGACCCCAAACTAATCAAGTATTAGAGTCCTTCGAAAGTTTAATATTTACAATTCCTTCACATCGATAAAACTGCCAACCCATTTTGGAGGCATCACAAACCTGTTCCTCAGGAACATTAAAGCACAAAATTCAGGATGCAAAACGATGGATTGCCTGAGAGATATTTGTGTTGTGCAAACATAGCTCTTCTGGAATTTACAATTTGTAAAAGGCAGTCCACAATATTATTCATAATCATATTAATAATGAATCGACTGCCTGAACGCAATGACGTTAATGCACAAAGTAAAGTGTGTAGTTATCTTGATGGACTAATGTCTTTATTCAACCTCAAATACTATGTAACTATGTAACTAACCGCTAAAGTTTGAATCAGCCCTTAATGACTTTTAATAAAGAAAGTTTAGAGATTGCCACTAATACAACTACTGCAGGATCTGTTGGTACAGAACTTCTGGGGGAGGTTCAAGAATGGTTTGAGGAACACAACAACGCAATGGTTTCAGGAACACAACACCGAGTTTGAGGAGTTGACTTGGCCTCCAAATTCTCCAGGTCTTAATCCAATTGAGCATCTGTGGAATGCACTGGAAAAACAAGTCCGATCCATGGAGGCCCCAACTCAGAACTTACTGGACTTAAAGGATCTGCTACTGATGGCTTGGTACCAGACACCACAACATACCTTTAGAGCTTTGGTAGAGTGCATGCTTCTAAGGGTCAGGGCTGTTTTGGCAGCAAAAGGGGGACCTACTCAATATTAGGCGGGTGGTCATGATGGTATGGCTAAGCAGTGTATATTTTTCAAAAGCCCATTAGAGAGAGAAGATATTGTCGTAGTATCCAGCCAGTGTCCTATTATAAAAACAACACTGAACTTACTAATAACATACGATACACAAATAACAGCACTGGAAGCACCAAACTCATTAAACACAGATTAATGATCTCTTTAGCATGCATTTTTATGTCCTTTTCACCTATAGCCACAATTAATCTTACACATATATATCCTGAAGGCTGTCATCGTCACATTCGTTTGCAAGAAGGATGCTAATTAGACTGAAAATGCCAATAACCAACGACATGCTAGATCTATTTACAGTGTAGAGCATGGGCCAGTGAATATGACAGTCACCAGGAATACATCATGCTCTCTGCAAGTAGTAGTTAAGAGTTTCTCACAGATCATTGAGTCTGTTATCTAGAAACGGTTCACTTTGGCTGATTTGCTGCAGAATCTTTGTCGCTATGGAAAAGCAGACATTGGAGACACGGACCTAAAGTAGTCATTACTTTTATTTTCACACTCATTCATGAAGCATTCCCAGCCACCCACTCATTTACACAATTTCGCACACACCAATAAACCACGTAACCTAACGAAAAAACAGAGAGAGAGAAAAAGGAGTAGCATTCACGATAGAAAAGCATTTTTCTACATGAATAATCCTTATAGCCACCCACTCTAGCTCAGAAAGTATTCATTATATTGAGATAGTACTGCAGCGATAGGTAGATGCATGGGATAATTGCACTGTACATACAGGTGCTATGGGTCCTTTTCCCAAAGCTACCTAACTGCAGGACAGTAAGATTATGATTTAATTAACAACTCCAGCCAAAAGTAAACATTTATACAATTAATATATAATTAATTGTTCCAACAGCCATAACCACAGCATCGGTCATTCAATGTATTGACTGCACTAAAGGCGATTTGGCTACTTTGGTCGCTCAAGATACCTTTTACATAAAGTTTTAAAGCAAAACTAAACCCTCTTATTCTTTACAGCTAAAGATGGTGCCATCCAAGTCTCCATTTATATCTACAGTTGCCATGGTGCTGCACAGGTGATTAGCTATGCCATCAGCCATTTGAGGGCTTGAAAGCTTGGGTGAGAGCTGACATACACACTGACAATTGCAACAGCCATCACCGAAGAAATACCTTGAGTATAACGATTTTGGGAATTCGGTAGGTTTAGTTCCTCTTTAACTTAAAGTGAACCTGTTTTTTTGCCGATGAAGGGAAAAGTAACAGGTTCACTTCAATACAGAGCTCCTCAACAGTATATACTTACCTTCCTTTTAGTCCCTCACAACTAATTTTAGACATTGGGAATAAAAGGTTAGCCCGTGCAAGAGTTGCCTGGGTTATAAATTACACAAGGCTATGGACGCCCCCATGTAACAAAGATGGTGCCTGATGATTGGCCAAATGCTGTGCTATAGAGCGAGTTACATGCTCCTCTATACTTGATACATCTCCCAGTTGGTGGAGTGAAGGAAAAAAAGGAATATGCTGCTGTGGATGGGGGGAGAGGGTGTTAAAGCAAACCTGCTGCTTTGCCCTAATTGGGTAAAGCATGTTGGCTATAAAGGTTGGGTCATAGTTTTCTTGTAACTCCAAGACAGTGTGAAATGTACCCTTCAAGTGCCCTCCCCTGGATTACAAGGTTTATATGATAGTTTTGTGTAAACTCAAAGGAATAAGCACAATTACCTTTTCATCCTTCCCCCATCAGCTAGCACTTTTCATCAGTGGCGTCACAAGGGGGGTGTAGGGGTTGCAGCCCACACTGGGTGACACCATCAGATGGGGAGACACCAAAATGACTCAGTCATTTTGGTGTCACTCCCTTTGAAAAGTAGGGCACTCGGTCATGGACTGAGTGGCCGACGGCTGTGCGAGAGAAGAGGGGACCTGGCTGCATACCTTATCCTGCCAGATAAATGTCCCCTCCTCTCTCTGCCGGTGTCCATCGCCAAGATGGTCACCAGCAGTTAAGTGCACATGACGTCATTACGCGCTGGTGTGATAACGTCCTGGTGGGTGACACCAAGCGGACACACCCGCCTGGGGAAGCCAGACCTGGCTTGGGGAAGCCTCTGCTTTTCGCTAATCCTGGGACATGGGTGGGCCCTTGGTGTCCTTATGTACATCGCACGACCACTGGTCCTGCATTGCATATGATGACATTGGAGAGCTGGAACTGGTCGGGCAGCGAAGAGGACCAGCTTCCGAGGACCGGTCTTACAAAGAAGAGGAAGCTTGTGGGAGCAAATATTAAGGTAAGTATTCACCCTTATCCTATTTCCCTTGACAAAATTAGCATTTAACCCTTGCAGTGCATAGGGGGCCCTACTGCAAAGGTTACTTTTTCTGCTGACCAGAATTTTGGCTATACCCACTTTGTGACTGCAATATGCCTTTTTAAGTGCCTAAAGGAGAATTATGGGGAGAGTCAAATACAATCATCCACATACTTAGAGCCAACGTGTAACACTAAAGTTGTCACCCGTCAGCTCTATAGATCAAGAACTGAGCAATCTCAAACAACTGATCGCTCAGTTCCCGATCTTTTCCCTGCAGAGAGCAGTGACTGTTAGTCACCGCTCCACGCAGGGATAGCCTACTATATGCTGAGTTTTGGTTCACAAGAGGACATTAGTATATGTCCTCCTGTGACCCTAAAGAAAACTATGCTAAAAAAAGCTCGAGTCATAGTTTTCTTTTAAGCATGATTCTTCATGCAATGAGAATGTTAATTAGTTAGCAGAAGAAGTGCACATTTCCAGTTCTCAGACCCTGCTGTAAAACCAACAAATCAGTTATAGAGTGAATTAGTCAAATTCATTGATGCATACTGACCCTGCATAATTTCATCTGGGCATCTAAGCATCAATGACCTATAGTCACGGAAGGGTTAAGCCACTCGGTCTTGGAAGCTGCGATGTCCTACTCACTTGTCTGCACAGGTTTAATACTTAGTACTTTCAATGTGAAAATGCTTTATTTTTACACTGGGTTACCATTGTGCAGAAGGGACATTGTAAAACTTCCAATTAATTTCAGCTAATTCAATAACACTATGTGAGAGATTCAATAAACTAAAACTGTGGCTTGTTAATGTGGTCTTTATTGGCTACAAACAATTTGCGAATGCAAGTGATACATCAAAAGCCAAGTTTTCTGGCTCACTGCTTCTGTTGGCAAATTTGCTACTCATTCTATAGATTCACATTTTGGTCACTTGGCTTATTACTATTTTGTTTCCAGTGTACATTTGGTTTACTTACTAATTCCTACAATGAACATTTCTGAATTTCTAACAAAGCCATAATAAATTAAAGATCAATTCTCAATTTCACATTTTAAAATACCAAATTGCAGCTTGGAACAGAGAACTGTACAGTAAATGAAACGATAACCAAACAGTGGAGTAAAGCTGCCTGAGACTTTCTAACTTATGAAAAATAGAGTAGATGTAGTATTGCCCTATGTCATCGACTGGCACGGGATTTTCCATCACAGATAAGGCCATGATTAGGGGTTTACAGTATGTGGCACAGTTGAATTGCTAGAACTGTTTTATTATGATGTACGCCTTTTGGCTTGCTTTCAAGAGCAGTCAGAGTGGCAAGGGAAAGAGATGTCTGAGAAGGCATCATGCTGCAGTCTCTGAAAAGCTCTGCAGTACATTTATCTAGAGTTAGTTTCACATGACCCTTGGGTACATTTTAGTAGCCTGTTACTGTATAACAAGCAGTAAATGAGATGTAAACCAAGCTCTAAATGACTTTTGCAGCTGCAGGTACTCAGGAGATATTACTTCTCAAAGTTCACAGCAGAAACACTGAAGTCATTCAAGTCTTGTAAAGGGGTCAATGTAGCTTGTATGAAGCAGGACTAGCTTTTCATACTCCAGTTCTACCTGGTCGGAGACCTTGCATAGAACTCTGGGGGCTTTCCTTATAAGCAAAAGGCAAAGGGGACCCCACTCCCCAAGTCAAGCTCCGGACACATAGGGTATCTCCGAAGCTGTTCCTCAAGTTTTACATATAGACACAGAGAAAAACTTGCTCAAGTCATAGGGCAGGGACACAGAGCTTGCTTCAAACAACACCTCATGTCACTCAGAATGGACAGCTCCAGAAATACACCTTGAGTCCCATTCACAGTCTGATAACTTTCACTTCACATGCCCATCCGTTTCTATAGATTAAGGTTACTCTCGCTTTCACCTTTGGTCCCTTCCTTGTGCACAGTCCCAAATTTGTTGAAGATGAAATCAAGATGCCCAGGGATTTAAAAAGAATGTCTTTATTTTTGTTAAGAAAAAACAAGAAATATAATTCAAAAGAGAAATGCTCCAGTGCACTTCTCAAAGAGTCAAAGTCCGACTTTGACTCTTAGGCTACAGTTCTTTGTTAATGCTGTGGGTTTCTCCAAGAGGGACTAATAATCCTCTTCCGGGGGAAAACATGGTAGGTTGCTGTATTCCCCCAAGACGGGGAAACAAGTTTTGGTTTACTCACATGGCCTCTGTGTCTTGTTACACTAGTCCCCAAAGAAAAATGATAGTTCTCACTTGTCATTCTACATAGCGACTCTCTCTCTTCACTTTACCTTTTTTAGCCTCCCACCAACCCTTCTCACTTGAGGCGTAAACCCAAGCCAATCCCAGTTAGAGGTGTCCCCAACTCCGTAAAGGGACCCTTACAAGCTCATCCTTCTTCCCTGTCCTAGCAGTTTCTCAGCAGCCTTCCAGCCTTCCACAGAACTTTTGCTATTGGGCTGGAGAAAGCAAACAATGGACTACAAGTGTGGTTCTTCTCTCTGCAGCATTCTATATACTTTTGAATTTGTAGCAGCTATGCGTGGCTCTACCAGCACCTCTGCACTATCCATGCACAGATCCCCTCCTGATCAGAATGGACGGGTGTCCTTGTGAAAGCGACCTTACTGTTATGTGTGTGAAACATTGCAGTTTTAGCACTAAAAAGTCCAAAAGTAAACAGTCTAAATCAAAATAGGAAAAATAAAATAATATGCAAACTCCCTCCAATGCTTCTCTTGTGTGGATAGCAGGCCTCAAAGGGGAGGTTTGCCTCAGTTTGACAATTACTATTTTAATCCATGGTCCCAACAGCCCTGATGGCACATAGGAGGAACATTCTACAAGTGGCACTGCAGACAAATATCTGCAATAATGACTCCTGCGGGGGAAGAGGTGGGACAGAGGGGACCATCCAAGTGCACCAGAACAATTCTAATTTATCATGGAAAATCCATTTGACTGCTTTGTGGTTGATATGTCAAATGGCTGTCGTATACTGACAATAAAACCAGGTGCTCAGTCACAGATGACAAGTCTTTCCCTACTTGATAAGACCCCCCCCCCCCTTTTCATTTCCTTCCAGACTGATGAAATCCACTCACTATATACTAATAAATACAAACTCAGCCTCGGGTCTTGCATATGTTATTCTACTCAGGACATCCCCATTCGTTAACCCTGCAAATCATTAATGAGCTGTACTGCGTGTCCCAGAATCCAGACGCCCGGGAATCAATGTGCATTCATCCCTACAGCAATCTCTGTGCCTTCAGAAAACAAGGAGCGATATGAAAAGTGTTTAATGGGATGAGCCGAACAACCAATGTTCCGGCCCGTTTTTCATAACATATAAATAAACAGGACCCTGACCTACTGTACCAGCCTTTTCCACTGCCTTTAAACGCAGCGGCGGTGCCGCTTATTAAGCAGACACAGCGTTAAATTATTTTCAGCAAATTATCTGTTACCATTTATCTTAGTAAATGGATATGCCACATTGTAATATGCAAAAATAATTGTGTATTTCGTCACTGCATTGTAGACAGCGGCTGCAGAGCAAGTTACTCCACAGAGTATTATCCTGATAAGGGTTATTAAGCTTGTTTTATTGCAATTTGCAGACAATGTGACTCGCGGAACACAAACTAGGCCTGACATTGAGTGTCACGTCGCGGCAGGGAGGGAGGGGGGAGCGTGCAGCACCTTTTGAAAGCGTATAAATTAGAGCGACTAGGCGGAAACTTTGCAGCACTTCCAATAACATAGATCAAACAGCTCGATTTTGTACCTCTCACCGGAAAAAGCCCTAAAACATGACATTTAAATGCATGTCAAGGCCTTTAATTCACATGAGCAAGTGTAGAGCCATTCAAGCGGAACAAAGAAATACAAGGGTAGACATTTTGTTCAGGGAAAAATGTTATATAATCACCGGCTGACCGCAGGTACCTGATTGACGTCTTGGATTAAAAGGGACACCGATATCGACATTTCCAGGGGGAAAATAGGCAGTGAATTTTTGGAAGATTATTCATATCATGAAGTTGGTCAGATTTCCATTAGGCATTTAGATGTACAAGTCATTCTTTAAACCACTTGTTTCTGCATTTGACAAAAAAAAAAACAAAAAAATGG
>NW_017306645.1:395704-441060 GCF_000935625.1 Nanorana parkeri | reverse complement strand
CCCCCCCCCCCTTTTCATTTCCTTCCAGACTGATGAAATCCACTCACTATATACTAATAAATACAAACTCAGCCTCGGGTCTTGCATATGTTATTCTACTCAGGACATCCCCATTCGTTAACCCTGCAAATCATTAATGAGCTGTACTGCGTGTCCCAGAATCCAGACGCCCGGGAATCAATGTGCATTCATCCCTACAGCAATCTCTGTGCCTTCAGAAAACAAGGAGCGATATGAAAAGTGTTTAATGGGATGAGCCGAACAACCAATGTTCCGGCCCGTTTTTCATAACATATAAATAAACAGGACCCTGACCTACTGTACCAGCCTTTTCCACTGCCTTTAAACGCAGCGGCGGTGCCGCTTATTAAGCAGACACAGCGTTAAATTATTTTCAGCAAATTATCTGTTACCATTTATCTTAGTAAATGGATATGCCACATTGTAATATGCAAAAATAATTGTGTATTTCGTCACTGCATTGTAGACAGCGGCTGCAGAGCAAGTTACTCCACAGAGTATTATCCTGATAAGGGTTATTAAGCTTGTTTTATTGCAATTTGCAGACAATGTGACTCGCGGAACACAAACTAGGCCTGACATTGAGTGTCACGTCGCGGCAGGGAGGGAGGGGGGAGCGTGCAGCACCTTTTGAAAGCGTATAAATTAGAGCGACTAGGCGGAAACTTTGCAGCACTTCCAATAACATAGATCAAACAGCTCGATTTTGTACCTCTCACCGGAAAAAGCCCTAAAACATGACATTTAAATGCATGTCAAGGCCTTTAATTCACATGAGCAAGTGTAGAGCCATTCAAGCGGAACAAAGAAATACAAGGGTAGACATTTTGTTCAGGGAAAAATGTTATATAATCACCGGCTGACCGCAGGTACCTGATTGACGTCTTGGATTAAAAGGGACACCGATATCGACATTTCCAGGGGGAAAATAGGCAGTGAATTTTTGGAAGATTATTCATATCATGAAGTTGGTCAGATTTCCATTAGGCATTTAGATGTACAAGTCATTCTTTAAACCACTTGTTTCTGCATTTAAAAAAAAAAAAAAAAAAAAATGGATGAAAAGTGGAAATAAAGTCAATAAAATAATAAATTGCTTGGCTTCCTCTTTCCCCTAGTGATTTTTTTTATTTACTGTGTACATCGTAGGAAACATGTGCCTTGTAGTGTACACACTCAGCCAATTTACGACATTTCTTAAGGTGCCCCTAATGGGCCGGGTGATGGGGAGAGTGTAACACCTATGGGCATGTGCAGGAGTTACATCAACAGTGGCCACCCAATGGCCAAAGAGAACTTCTGAGAACCTGGAGGTGTCAGCAGCTAAGATGGCGGCGTGGGACAGTGATGGAGACCGAGGATCAATCCGACTGCACTGGAGAAGGGCACACTTGTAAGGTAAGTGTACACTTGTAACAAAGGGGAATTTATCAAACCTTTATGACATCCCCAAGGATTATATTGAAAGGAATTGTGTATTTTTAAGTTAGATCTTCAAGTAGCATTAAAAGACCCTCTCTCTGCTGAACAGTATTTAAAAAAAACATTTTTTACATTGGTACATGTCCCCCATGGCAGTGCCCAGCTACCCATGTCCTTAATCATGTCCTTTGTTGAAAACAGTTTGAAAATTAGCCTTAAAACAAGATTTGGCTCCCATAGACTTCAATAGGGTTCAGACGCTATGTTTGAAGTTCACTGATTTTCCGCTGGGTTCACCAGACGTCCAACGAGCTGAACTTTGCATGGTTCTCTTATCCCTGGTCTCTAGCAATAAACATATGGAAAGACAGTGATTGAGAGAAGGCTTTCTTTGGCTTGTATGGTGGGTTTTGTGGCAATCTAGTAACCTATTCAATGAGATGGCATGGAGTCATAAAGTAATGTTTGATATCTGGCTTGTGTCTCTAACCAAAACTTTGTTTATTTTGGATAGGGTAGACACTTTATCAAGTCTTTTGGCTGTGTATGGCTCTATTCTGGAAATTGCCTCTTATTTCCTGTCCCAGTTGCAGCACTTGCACTAGGACAGGAAGTAAAGGTAACTCTTTCAAACAGGCACGCAATGTCAGTAAAATTGCTTTTCATTATTAGTGGGTAGATGGCTAGAACTTCCAGTAGATTTTTATATCTGTTTGTATCCCCACTGGGGATATCTCCTAACTTCCTGTCTGAGTGACAACACTGGTACCAGAGAAAGCAGATAAAAAAAAACAAAAAACATGAGACCGATTTTAAAGACAAACTCTGGGAATTTAAAATACTTACCCTTGCAATGGGGCTACCCATACATTATAAGGGTTAAATGCTCATTCAATGCTCCAGGGGGCTAAAAAAAAACCAGATATACTTACCTGATCCTCGGCCCTGCTGGGTTGCTAGGCAGGGCCTCTTCTCCCCGGAGCTCCAGCGGTTTATGGATCACTGACGGCAACATGTCTTATGCAGGTCCACTGCCTTGAAGTAGACACGAGGGCGTCGAGAGATTCCACAGCCGGAGCGGAGGGGGGAAGAGATGAGTTCTGACTGCCGTGGGACTAAGGATCAGGTGAATATATCTGCTTTATTTGAGTCCCTTAGACAACATGAGCACTTAAAGTAGTATTAAACTCTCACGTTTTTTCAATAATGAATCCAGATTATACAAATATACATTGCCCAGCAAAATATTTCTTTAAATGTTTGCCCAAGCATTTACAGTCATGATATTTCCAAACAGCCAGCTCCAACTTTCTCAATTCAACATCCCTGAACTTCTTGTTTAGTACAAGATCACAAGGGACAGAGTAGCAGCAGTCCATCTACTAGCCTGAAGAAGGGAAGAGGGAGGAGAGGGGAGCAGGGGAATGGCAAGCTTTGCTGTGTCTGTATGTTTATAGACAAGTATAGATATGTCCTGTTGCACTCCTTACCGTATTCAAAGAATAAACCTGTAAGCACACCATTTAAACGTGAAACAAATCCATTTAATGACACATACTGGTCATTCAAATACAAACATTTTCAGGCCTCTCAGGGTCCCCTTCATCGTCATTCTGAGCCTGATGAAGGGTACTCTGTGAGGCTCTGAAAGCCTTTGTATTTGAATGACCAGTATGTGTCATTAAATGGAGTTGTTTCGCGTTTAAATGGTGTGCTGGTGACGTTTCTGGACTCTGTATTTATAGAGACACACACCTTACTAGCATACACAAGGGTGACTCCATAGGACCCTGCAAGGGTAAGGAGTCACCCTAAAACAGGATATCCCGGTCAGTGCTCAGAGGACCAGACTGATTCTGTAGGAAACTAAAACTTTCAAACATCAAGGAGCAGCATCCATTGTCAGTGATTTCTCCGGCATTCAATTAAGCTTGAAAACCTTTTGACTTTAATATCACTGTAACCCTTGAAACGTGGGGGTAGCCGGGCCCCACTGCAAAGGTATGTTTTTAAAACTCCGCAGTCCTAAGTGTCCCTGGGACAATCCAAAGCTAAAGCAAAAAAACATTTTGTCTTAGGATACACTGCACGGATCCATTTCTAGAGTTTTTATTTAATCGCTTCTAACATTTGGTCAACCTGCTCCTTTCGACCCCTCAGCGTGCGCTCATCTTCCATTATGGGCTTCAAACTAATTGAATTTGTACCTCAATGTTACTGAGAACTCTCCTTACTTTAATGTCTCTGCAAACTGTCTTTTGCTCTGTATTTGTTTCTCTTTCAAAGCACCTATATGTGTTCCCAGTATTGTAATTTATTCCTTGTATTGCTGTGTATATTGCTCTGTATCCAGCGGTGATGCATAAAGTTGAACTCAGTAAGCAGAATGACTCATGCTTATATGGCTTCCTAAACCTTTTCCCGAAAATAAAACAAAACAAAAAAAAAGCACAAGCTATTTATGCTCATTTTAGAAAAGTAAGAGGCCGCTGTGCCGTACGAGCAAGTAGATAATAACCATTTTCTGTATAAAGATCAATAACTCAATAACCATACTGATACCAATCATAAATACAGTGAAAGGAAGAAAAGGAACAGAATAGCTAACTCAGAAAAAGAAGACTGTATGCTTAAAGTGTATCTAAAGCCAAAAATACATTATCACCCACAATGCAGGATCAGCTTTGCCCTAAGTGGGCGTATTGTATTGATAAGTATATGCTGCAGGTAATGAAGGGTAAATATCATAGGTTTGCTTTAAAGCGTATCTAAACTCACAACCAAAAATTTAATATATTGCAGCTTGCCAGTCCTTAGATGTGGTGGCTGCATTCATTTTCTTTTTTTCCATTTATTTTCATGTGGTAATTCTGCAAATAACATATTTCTTGTCATTTCAGGTCTACACTTTTTTCTTCTCTTTATCTATGGATGGGGCTATGGTTGTCACACAGGTTGGACTTCAAACATGTCTGCCTTTGTTCATCTTCATTACATGGAGGATTGATGGCCTTATGTGTTGGGGCTGTGCTGGCCATTGTTTCCAGTGCAGCCCCAACGTAAGACAAGGCAATCTGCCTCGTCATGGACAGGTTCGATTCACACCACCACATTGCAATAGGAGCGTGGTGGTGTGCGCTGAACAAAAGTATGGCATGCTGTACTTCCTTTCAGAGCAGCGGGATGCAATGCGGAAAACAACCACCTTGCACCCCGCTGTGCCCATACAACTGAATGAAATGTCACTTTTGACATTTCAATAAAGTTCTACCCAAAACAATGTCCCCCGGGATTGGCGCATCGGCCCTGTATTAGGCAACACACATTAACCGTTGTGCATTTAGCACAGCAGTTGGTGTGAATTGGCCCTTAGTAGTTTACTGAAGAAAGATAACATTGTTTGTGCTGTCTTTTCAGCTCAGTGGAAGTGGCAAGGACACTAGATTTCTGGCAAGATCATCAGATAAAAATGACCCCACAATCATTTACAAACTCTCTCCTTGAATCATCTGCTGCTGATACCTTCCTTTACAAATTTTCATTAAAAAAATACTACTACCTCTCCTGCCTCAATGGTAAGGAGGTGAGGGCTCTCAGATGCAAACACTATAGTGTTTACATTCGTGATTGACAGCAATCACAAGGTACAGAGCTGCTCGGATGGCCGTCTTATAAATTATATTGTATTGTCAGTAAGAAAATATTATAAGAGTTATTATTGAAGCTTTTTACCTCATTGTATGTTTGTGCTTAGTGTCACTTTAATATAGAGATACACATACAGCAATCACCTGCCACCCCGCTTTTTAACTATTGATATCAGTCACGTGTAATATGCATTGGCCGACTTATAGACTTACAACTGAGAGAAGTAACAGGAAAGTACAAACACTGCAAAGCATAAAGCAGAGGCAGTGTATATAATTTGCAGAAGTGGCTGCTCCCATTTTTATACACAATTTCAATATATATATATATATATTTTTTTTTCTGTATATGTATGGTTTTTAACATCCTTTACATAGTGCACATTCACATCAGTCCCTGCCCTCAAAGAGCTTACAATCTAAGGTCCCTATCTCACATACATACAGGGCTAATTTTGACAGGAGCCAATTAACCTTCCAGCATGTCTTTGGAGTGTGGGAGGAAACCCACGCAAGTACAGGGAGAACTTGCAGATAGTGTCCTAACTGGGACTTGCGTCGTGAAGCCCAGTGCTGCAAGGCAGAAGTGCCAACAACAACTAAGCCACTATGCAGCCAAGCTGGTCTCTTTTACATTGATATGCAAGAATAAAAAAAAAAAAAAAAATGCATTCCTTATAAAGAGCCAGTCCACTCAAAACTGATATTTAAAGTGGCTAAAAGTTGGTGACAGGCAGGTTTTTTTTATACTAAAAATGGTTCTACCAGCCTGGCAGCAATTGTTTTTGCCTCATCTGCCCACCTCTTGGGGGTTCACACCCAACTGCATGTCCCAGCTGCCCTTTTTACATCCTCCATATAATTTAAATTAAAACCCAACAGGGAGATTGGATGCCCTTTATAGTGGACACAGCAGGTGCGTGGACTTAGAATCAGAGTAGATATCTCACCAATAAACTCCCAAAGGGAAATAAAAAAACCCTTAGTGGTTGAACCCTCCAGTATCTTTTAAACACTTACATACTAGTTACGGGTGGTCTGTTCCTTTAAATAGCATCATACAGCCTCGAGGGCCCATCTACTGTTTTATTACTTGACTAAAGCTTGAAATGACCTTTGTGAAATTAAACTAAGCTACTAAACAACATGTTTATTTAATAAGACACTTTAAAGAACGCTAATGATGTTCATTGCGTAACCCATAGCAGGATTCCTGTCTGCTGCGCATTGCTGCACTTTGCTCTTTATTTAAATAAGTAAGCCTTTGTTTGAAGAGTTCAATCCCACATCACATTGTATCTTACAAGCCTGTGTTCTCTTCTCGCTTTACAGTACCCGACCTGCCTTCCCTCCCCTTTAGTTTACATTTTCTGTTGTACTTATTAGAAGTAAATATTACTTCCATTCTCAAAAATGAATTCAACCTTTTGCAAAAAAAATTAAAAATAATAATAATAAATGCACACATTTATAAAAGAAAAAAAAATTTGCATTTCGTTATTTTTTTTGCATTGGACCCAGTAAAAGCATTGGAACTGTGATCAGTAAATCGCAGGTGCAATGCGCTGGCTCTTGATGACTGTCCCTCCTGTCCATGTCTGTACCAAGTTACAGACACTCAGTAACATGAATGGGAGGAAGTGTCAATGGACTACAAGTGCAATGAGATCATCAAATTCAAAAATGAAAAGAAGTCTGCGGAGAGAAGACCCCTGCAATTCAGGTAAGTGAGGGGGTAGGAAGTAGACATGTGCGATTCGTTTCGCTCCAAAACAAATTTCGGAAATTCAGAGTTTCGGATGTATCTGAATTACAGCTAAAACGAATGCAAACGAATTTGAATTCCTGAGTTCCCGAAATTCGTTAGCAGTAGTCCGGTCGAATTTTCGTTTTTGGATGAAGTTTCGTTGCAGCAAAATGACATTAGTTTGCAGAAGATGAAAAAAAAAAGCGTGAGGTTCCCCCTGATGTGTAGGATAACGAGAGCCTCTTACTTTAGATATTTCTCGACATTGCTCAAGAGTCATTTCCTACTTGATCTAATAGTTGCAAGCATCACAGGCATCAGATGCATTGCTTGCATGAAACTGCCCTTATACATGCACCCTTCCCGAGAACTCCTGATGTCCATGCTGAGCCATGTCTATTATTCACATGGACAACAGCAATAACTATTGTCACCGAGCTCCTGAGAACAGCATAAACCAACAGATCTCTATGTGATCTCTAAGCTGAACCATGTTGCCAGCATTCAAATCAAAAGCACAGCTGAAGGAAATGCTTGTGCAGACATGTTTGTACTCTCTGTTGATAATTTCATTGTCGACAAAAAGGTCAAAATGAAAACATGCATTACAATGAAACAAATCAGTGGAAACTGATGTCAGCCGAAATACAACAGCAGCAGCAGCAGCATCCAACTAGACAGGCAGGAATCTGGCTTTATAAATACATAATCTGCCATCAGAATGCTGTACAAAAGAATAATTATTTGCAAAATGATTTAATCAATGAAAGAGATGTGTTTTTAAGTGTGTATAGGGTTCCCGTTTGATGGAAATTATGCATTTTATTTAAGTAAAAATTGTCTTTATTAAAATGAGGCAATTCCGCTTATGTTTTAGTTTGTGATTAATAAAAGCACTGCGATCAGCAACCAGACAATTAAATCTTTACCTAATACCAGTCATCTGGTATTAGGCCAGTGTAAAAAAAAAACAATTAACAGACAGTGAAACTTATAATGCCAACATGGCAACATATTGCAATATTAGGTCTGGTAATCACATTTGTCCCCGCCCTTAAGGCATTTTCCTTTTTTTTTAGGTGAATCCACGTAGAACAAACACTGAAGTTGAGGTGAGTGGTCAGGCCCAGCCCCACTACCTGGGCGGCTAAGCCCCCCACGATCACCCCCACAAAGCACATAAAAGACTAACAGAGACAAACACTGACACACAGAATGAAAACAGAACAAAACTCAGGAAGAAGGGGAAGCGGAGCGCAGAACGAAGTCCCACGCCCTGGCGGTCCCCGGCCGTCTCCAACTCCCCACAGTGCCCACGCTCGCCCCAAAAATGGGTGGCATGGACGGGTAGTGCCTCAGTCTCCGGCATCCACCCCACACACCTCTGCAAAAGCTGCCGAGCCCCTGAACATTACCCAGGCACCCCAGGTGGCCACATATCTGGACTGCGACTCCCGTAAACTAGCAGTTAAATCCTCCATTAGTCTAATCTCCTCCACCCGCCGCACCCACATGCCCATAGAAGGAGGGCGGGTTTGTCGCCACAAAACTGGTATGCAGGCTCTTGCTGCGTTCAGCAGGTGGATTAACAGCAAGGGTTTATAGGCTTTTCGGGAAAGCGGTGCCAGGTGGAGTAGGTAGACCGATGGCGGGAAGGGTAGAACATGTCCCGTTATGTCCCTTATTACCATACGCAGGCAATGTTTTGCCACGCGTCTGATCGCACTGCGGGCAGGGGGGCATGGCTGCGGTGCCATTGATTTCCATCAGAACGAAGGGAGAAGTTTTGTGAGCGATTGCGGTGCGTTCCAGCAGCTGCCGCTCCGGAACGCACCGCAATTGGTGTGAACAAGCCCTAAAGTGACACTAAACTTAGGAGTTAAATATAAAAAATGGATTCTAGTACCTTAACTATTAACAGTGCTCCAAGCTCACTCCCGAGATGGGGCGGGCAAGGGGAATGCCTCACCCAGCACGGAACGTAACGCGGAGCTGCAATGCCGAGTAACAACTAAAAGACAGTGAAGGCTAAAGGCTGATTGTTACAATAGCAAATTTTGTCAAAAAGAATGTGGATATCAAATGTAATTTTAGCTGCTGCCATAGAATTTAATTTAATGTGCCAACCTGCTGAAACATTTTTGTTTACGGAGCTCAACAGCACAAGTTCAAATTTACACACATGACGGAGTGACTCACCCCCTTCCCCCCTCTCTCGTTACCTGATTTGTTCAGCTAGACCCTTTAAAGTTTGAGATGCAACAAAAGATTTAAAAAAGTAAAATAAGTATTTTTTTAAAATGCTTACCGTTTATTGTACACAGTAGTTTTGCAAAGTAAATGTAATTTAATTAGTATTTATATCTACTTTAAGCCTGCTGTTAAGTAATTAAAAACCAAAAAAAGTCTGTAAAATAAAAACTTGATGTACAGCTAAACATAATTAGTGGTTGCCTGGTAAATAATAAAGAGAACTGAATGCATTATGTCACACGGCTCCATGACATCTGCTTACCCAGGGCATTGTCACACTCAAGAGATACATGTTATATTATCACTAGTAAGATGTAACTTATAAAGGACTTCTGCCAAAAATTAGATCATATTATCCTTGTGGCCAGTTCAGTGATGTTATGGTAATGTGACTGTAAAACAGATCTGTAATACATTTGGTGTTGGTAACCCTGTTTATCAGTGAACCATCTTTCTGCAACAGCAGCATTGTCCCCTGTTAATATTGTGCTGATGTCATGCTCCAGGCGATGCCCAAAGGCCTCTATGGCAGTGGTGATGCAGTCAAGGCTGCATGACAAATAACCTTAATGTAATAGACATCTGTAAACAGAACAGAAAAAGATCTTCAGCCTGATAACTACCCAATAAACAAAAGTGTAGTAGGAAAGATAATGTAAGACTGAGTGGTCCTGCTGGTGTGGCAGCCATAGGATGCAGGATATGTTAAAGGATGGGAGATTTTACAATGCTGTCATGTGACTGGATATGGGGGCAAAAATACAAAAGTAATGTATTAATTGTTTACAATAAAGTGTACACGAGAGTTAAAGTGACATTAAAGTCAAAAGTTTTTTCCCTCCCCCCCATGTTAATGTTAGCACTTAGCTTAAATGATGTCTCTTATTACGATCTTCTTCTTCTTTCCTGATGTTTTCATCTGTCCCTCCAGCGGTGCGGCGGCTCTCCGATCCAGCGCTGACTGCTCTGTCTCTCCGATCCAGCGGTGTCTGCATGCGGGTGCACGCATCCATAGACTTACCTTGCGTCTCTGCCCGTCTCCTGGCCGAGAATCCGAACTGCGCATGCGCCCGCCCCAAGATGCTTTGCAGCCGCACGAGCAGTTCCTGATTCTCGGCGCTGGAGCGCGCAGCGGGTTTAAAGAAAAAAAAAACTTTTTGCCTATATCTACTGCTTGCTAGCTTTAGAACCCCTTTAATCATCTCATCAATGGGATAACTATCATGCAATGAAAAGTATATTTAGATGTGAAAAAACAACTTTACGACAATGACTTTTAACAGTCTTCCTGTAGGGATCCTTTTTTGTAAAAAACAAATTCCAGGTAACAGAGTGGCTTCAAACTTTTTTCTACAGTGGACACTGTCTCAGATTGTCACTTTAACCAACCCTGACCTATAGTCACCGCCAACTCTTTAGCAGCCCAAACACACAGGGGTGTTGGATGCTTGAATCTCCCTTGGTGCCTTGGTTTCTCCCTGTGGCTGCTAAATCACTACTGTGTTCTGTAGGTGTCTGCAGATGGAACCACAGCATACAGCAGAGGGTATAGTCATCTGACACTTCTGGAAGAGTTAGATGTAAAGATTTTCTGCAGGAAACTTATGATCTGAGGCAGCACCTGCCGTAGATGTAAATAGGAACAATCTTTTTTGTAAGAGCCCTTTATTTAAAAAAAAATCTTGGCAACAGAGTCAAGTAGGTCCATAGCACAATCTGACTGCTCTCCAGTTAACAACTGTAGAGGCCTCTAAACAGTTGTGATTTTTTTAAGTTCTATGAGAGTTGAAATTTTCTACTTTTAGAGGCAACAGTGGTGTTTACATTTGAACTCTATGGAGACAAAAACGTATGAGTCTGTCTGAAAAGAAGTTCATGTACTTTTTCAAGCTACAGGCGTTTTGCTACAAGCAACAGATTACTTAGATGTGAACATTGGGCATAGAAAACAATAGGATAGTTGAGTGTTGAGCGTTCTGTAGCTTCGATCTAGGTGTGAACAGGGCCTTATGCTTTATTAAAAGAGCTGCTCCCCACTAATCATCATTTTTTAAGCTCTTTTTTTTTTTTACATTGGTACATGTTCCCCATGGCAGTGCCCAGCTCATGCCCTTTGTTTAATACTTTCTTCCCTATTAGATTCACCTCTCATATACTTCATTGGGGTTCATATTAAAGTTCCCAATTTGCAGATTTTCTGTCAAGCTTGACGAACAGCCTGTGAATCAAAACCATTCACATCCACTCATCACTAGTGCTTAATTATGCCATATTGCTTAGCTGTCATAATGGAACGCAAGGTTACCATCCAGTCTTTGCTATCTGATAAGCAGTGTGTGGATTGAAAAACTGGCTGCACTAGATTACAAATTCACCCTTTGCATGTACATATTCCCACTGGGTATTTAACTGCTTGGAATTCAGCTTTAATGTAAATGTCGGTAGATACAGAAGAGCCTACTACGACAACTGTTTGCTTTGTCTTCTAGTGACGACTAGAAATATTTATGGTGGATTGTGTACAGCATGCAAAGTTCACATGGCATTTCAGTCAGTGCCTCGGGCAGCAGAATGATGATGTTGACCCCAGCTTCCAAGCTGTGTACAAGTGCAAATATCAAATGAAGCATACTCCCCAACACAATACAGCATGTCCTTAGCTTATCTGACCCTGTAAGAAAAGAAAATAAGCCTTATAAATAGGACGAGATTTCTGGCTACGCGCTTATGGTTTTTGTCACTCTCATTGTCAGCAGCACATTATGGCAGGGAGTTATCTGCCTCTTATCACATCAGTTCCCGTTAATATCTCAGAGTACGTCTTACCTTTTCCCATAGGAAGACAATTTAGAGGGAGCAGTGTGATATATATGTTAGCAACAGATGCACGCAGTCTTTTACCTGTTTGTTAACAGTGCAAAATAGAATGCATCATCTGTAGCTGAGCAAACATATGTGGATCGCAGCGGGTGACGTATCTACATGACAATCTGAGCCACCAGTAAGGTAATCAACATCACAAATCGTTCAATGCTACATGAGACATGTTATAATTGATTTGTTCTCCTTGGAACCACCATCACAATCTTCCAGCAAATTCAGAAGGGCTTTAATTTACAAAGTGAAAAAAGGGACTTGATATTTTTTCCATGCTTTACGGCCGAGTTTATTTTTATCACATTGCAAGAATTGATTGCTTTGATTCCTATTAACTTGCAGGGGAAGGTTTGGGAGGGTTCTTTTTTTTTACCAGAAGCATTAGGCAGACTTCCACAATTTTCATAACAAGGTACAGAATTATATGTTATTATTCTGAAATTCTGACATTTACTGTGACCCTAGAGTCTAAATCAACAATTCCATGGGAGATTTGTAAGCTGTGGAGCCAGAAATCTATTTTTCAGTTATTCCAGGCTGCTTCTCGTTACCTTCTATTTTGACCATTAATAGTAAAATATAATGATATTCGGAATCAGCCATAATATTTTGCATTATGACCACCCTCCTAATATTGAGTAGCTCTCCCTTTTGCCGCCAAAACAGCCCTAACCTGTCGAGGCTTGGACTCCACTAGCCCTTCAAAGGTATGCTGTGGTATCTGGTACCAAGCCATCAGTAGCAGATCCTTTAAATTCTGTAAGTTGCAAGGAGGGGCCTCCATGGATCGGACTTGTTTTTCCAGCACATTCCACAAATGCTCGATTAGATTTCGGTCTGGCCAAGTTAACACTTCAAACTCATTGTTGTGTTCTTTAAACCATTCTGGAACCATTCAGTGTGTCAGGGTGCATTATCCTGCTAAATGAGGCCACTGTCATAAGGGCATATTGTTTCCATGATGGGGTGTACTTGATCAGCAACAATGTTTAGGTAGGTGGTATATGTCAAAGTAACATCCACATGAATGACAGGACCCAAGGTTTCCCAGCACAACATTGCCCAACATCAAACTGCCTCCCCTGGCTTGCCTTCTTCCCATAGTGCATCCTGGTGTCATCTCTTCGCCAAGTAAGTGACACACACACACACCCGGCCATCTACATGATGTAAAAGAAAATGTGATTCATCAGATCAAACCACCTTCTTCCACCTTCTTCCATGGCTTTGTGGTCCTGTTCTGATGCTCAAGTGCCAATTATAGGCACTTTTGGTGGTAGACACACGATTGAGCAAGGGCACCCTGCAGCTACTCAGCCCTATACGTAACAAACTGTGATGCACTGTGTCTTTAGACATCTTTCTATCAGAAGCAGAATTCACTTTTTCAGCAATTTGTGCTACAGTAGCTCTTCTATTGAATCGGACTACAAAGTGGATTTATATCCCTTATGGCTATTGAGTAATATATTTAAGTCAATGTTTTTGTGCTTGGAGTTCAGCTTTAAATAATCCTGGAAACACAGAGTATAAAAGGTTTAGGCCATATGAATAAAAGTTGATATTGTTTTTCCCACCTGTAACTGCTACTTCTTCTGTAATACTTGGTATGTTAAAAGAAGTGGAAATTCAAGGGATCTACTAGCAGATTTAACATGTAATAAAGTTCGGAGGGCATGCAGGAAAACCAAACCTTCTGTTTCAATGCAATTGACAGGCTGCATCATATATGATTTGTTTTATTATTTTGGCAATTGTTCTACTTTAATTTTGGCTGGAGTGTACCTTTAAAACAGACTTGGCGTATGCTAATCAGGATGATGAATTATGATATTGCTGTTGCACAGCTGGCAAACAGAAACATTTTCCACTTAATTAGTAAAAAGCTGTTTAAAAGTTTGTTCAGCACCATGGTCAGCTCCCTTGAATCAGTTTTTCATAATGCCAATCTTAAAGGAGAACTACGGGGTTAAGGCTTTTCCCCATAGTTCTCCTTAGGGTAACGGGAGGACACAAACTAGCGCCCTCCCGTCACCCTAGGCTCAGTATACCGCGAGCTGTAGCTCGCGGTATACTGAGACGTCGCAGTATACCGCAAGCTGCTGCTCGCGGTATACTAAGACGCCGCACCTGAAGCGGATCCCGACAATTATGTCTGGATCCACCCAGCTGCGTGACTGACAGCTGGCTGTGCCTATCTAGAGGCAGAGCCAGCTGTACCCGCCCCCTCCCCCGTCCATTCCGCCAGTCAGCGCTGGTGGATCGGAGCGGGGAGGGGGGAATCCAGCCGTGACAGGATCGAGAGGTGAGCGAACGCCGGTATGTGTTCGCTCACCTCCCGATCTACTGAGCCGACATGTGAAAGTTTCATTGTCACAGGTCGGCTAGAACTATGAGGTGAGTGAAAAGCACTCACCTCATAGTTCTCTTTTAAAGCTGAGTTTTAATGTGTTTATATTTTGTTTTCCCTGGTGACTCCTCCACCTTTCTTTATCAATGTGAAAATTGAATAAATTAAATTTTTGCATAAAAAAAACTTTTCTGTTTTCATTGCATACCTTAGTTTAGATCCAGTGATGCCATTTCTGGGTTTCTGTGCTTCTCTATGCATTGCAGGCAGATCACGGCTGGTGGGAAAGGCCAGCAGGGTGCAAAACATAGCATCCTGAAAACATCACAGCACTCTGCCTCAGTACTCCCCTCCCTCAGCCCTGATGTAAGCAAAAGGCTGGCTCTTGGCAGCAGTTATTAAAAAATCAAGATGCCATGATGGGTGGATGTCGGACTGGGGGAGTAGGCAATTCTAGGTAGACTGAATTTGCATGCACACCACCCTAGGTAATTCCCACATGTTATGAGGATCCTCCATGAATGAAAGAACTAAAAACCAATGAATGAAGAGGAGGGGTCAGGGACAATCAAGCCGGGGAGGAAAGCACTAGATAATGTACGAGGTCCTCGAGCCATGAAATTATGTGTTATCTATCTGGCTTGCTTCAACTTCTACTGCACAGAAGCTTGCATTGTCCAGTGAAATCATACTAGGCAATTTTAGTACAGGAGTCGTTACAACTGTGCAAGACATAAACCATAAATCCCATAACTGGGTCTAAACTAAGGTGTGTAATGAAAACAGGTTTTTGTTCAAAGATTAGCCACAGCTACTGCAGTGTCTTACAGCGATCTTCTGGGTCTAGGTGCAGTGATATTGCTGCCCCTTGTCCAATCAGAGCATGGCTAGTATTCATTGATAATAAATAATAGGCAATTGCAGAATGGCCACTGTGCCGATTGAGCAACCTCCTGTGTTTTAACAGCAGAGGGGAAGTAGCTCAGCACACACCCGCTCCTGGATCTGGAAGATCGCTGTATGACGCTGTAGTAGCACCAGTTATAACAGTGTTTTACAGGGTTCCCATGGCCTTGCCAGGGAACATTTCTATATGCTTACATTGAGCCAAGCTGGACACATATAAGTATATATAAATTGCCATAATTGGAGTTCAGCTTTAAGGGCAATCTTCTTGCCACAAGTCAAAAACTATGCTCTGCATCACACCAGATTCAACTTTTTTCTAGACTGTAGAAGGGCCCAACCTCACACGAGTCAGGCCACAGCCTCAGGAATGAGGACAGCGGCCAGCCAATACCTCTGCACAAAACCATTTAGCAGGTTATCATAATGTACATTGAATGTCCTACACACCTGCATCTTCACAACAGATAACGTTTATGATATCTAAAGCAGTTCTGAATCACTAAAAGGCTTTAGGATATACTGTAAAAAGTCCAGAATACTTATACATTTTGGTAAAAACCCTATGAACACAAACTGCTATTCTTACATTTGAGAGTTTAACATTTATTTCAACAGTACATGTTGACAGACATGCCATTGAGCTAGTAGCTGAATGTGATTTCAGAACCTCTGTAAAATCTTCCTTTAAAAAAGAAAAATACATTACCAGACTCACAAGGTTGCTGAAACAATTCAATTATTTAGCCATTTTGCAACAATGTTGAATTACAATGAAATACTATTTTAACATTTGAGCTATTCATCATAAAAGTCAAATGAACACATATGCCGTTGTATTCATGCACAAATTACATTGATTTGCCATTTTTGATGAATAAAAAAAATGCAACCACTAACATTTTTGGGTAACAATCTGATACAATTTTGGTTCCAGCTACAGTCAAAACTAGCCAAACCCTTAGCCATCCTGTTACATCTAAACTGCTGCCTATATGATATCTGAATGCCAGGACTGTCCTGGAAAACTGAGTTATATTGACAAATGATATAGCACATGTTGGCTGCATTTACACAAATAAAAAATTACACGGCCCATTCCTTGGCACTTACTAGGAAAGAGATAACTAGAAGAGCAATATGGGATTACCCTAGATAACCCCAGTTCTACAAATCAAGCAATAACCAACAATATCTACCCACACACTGAAAGTGGACCTTGACTCAGGCAACCTTATCCTTCAAACAGTGTAAGACATATGTAAACAATATAACACTGATGCTGGGAATAATGCAGTTTCTCCATCCTCTAGGCTCACTATAGAGTACAGATGCATGTAGAGTTTATTGGTCATACTGCAGATGTCTGGATCTTGATTAGTTATTCAAACTTTTTGCATGGGCACTTATTGCACAATTATATATATTTATATATTTTAAGTACAATGCATAGTAAATGGGTATATTCATTTATATATTTTATTTTTGACACTGATGTTTGGTAACACAGGATGGGAGCTATAAATATGTTTTTGCTGTTTTGATTGAATAGTTTATGATAATACCATATTAATATTTATTTATGACATCTTTGATGAGGACAATGATTTAGTTCCTTGCCATAGTGCTTTATGGCTGTGAGGCAGCTACCATTTGTTTGTATGCAAGCTAAACACGGGGGAGCTCTTCCTGTTCCATTCCCTGATGGCACTCAAATTAATCCTATGATCAGAAGCAGGAGTGGACAGGCTGTCAAAGTCCTCATAGCCTCCTGTGAAACTAGAAGAAGGGAGTGTGTCTAAGAAGTAGTACATATGCTGACGTGATCTGTTCTTCTAACCAACAATTATATGCTAAAGGTATATTTTAAATCACATTAAATCTGTGCTAAAGATTTCCTGTGGGGCATGAAGGGCAATGGCTTTGGGTCAAATATATATATATATATATATATATATGTCTGTCATTAAATAAAGATGCAGACAGTGCTTGATTCAGCAGTAAAAAAAGCATCCCTTATCAGGTAGGAGACTCATTGGAGACAGGTGGGTGTTGCCCACAAAAGAGAGTATCCCCGGAGACAAAATGCTGCAAGGATTGTGTGTCCAGGCCTGACTGACTTTTCAGACAGGCACTCTGACCAGGCTGATGTCTGAGGAAATGTTTGGTCTATATGCTGAAGCAGGATAAGGGTCTAAGCAGACCAAAGAGCCAGGAGGCTGAAAATGTACTTTGCATCTGTCTGATACTGAGAACCCCTGTGAAGGCAAATCTTGTGTTAAGGTACCTTTGTGGATGAATACAAGTGGGCAAGAGCACTAATACATAGGTTTCTGAGTGTACCAAGTTCCTGGAACCCTCTCCATTTGGAGCCGAGGCTCACAATTGGTGTAGGATGTGAATGGCAGAAATAGAGCGCTTTCTCCTTGAAGACTGCCAATCCCTGCGGAAAAGGTCTGTCTATGTCATGTGGACTATGTGGGCTGAAGGTCTGCAATATGGGGCTCTCAAAAGTGGACATGGGAAAATGAGAGAGAGAATTCTGTGGCTGGATAGCACTGACTGAGCATACATGTGCCCAGACAAGGGAATCCACCAAATCTGCAGCCATGAAACGGTGCAAATGCCTCTTGGCAGCAGTGACCTATCTATAGAGAAAGGTAGGCCAGCTCTCAGTGCTGTGAGAGAGCAGGTGACTGTCCGAACCCAAAATGTGGATGTTGTTGCCCATAGCAACACTGGTACAATTAGACCAGCTGACTTTATGCAAAAGATGTTGCCTACAAAGGTTGAACTTGACGGACCTGTGTCTTTTTTCAACCTCAAATACTATGTAACTATGTAAGGTCAAAATTCCATGCCCCAACAGGAAAGGGAAAAAAATATTCTTGTACAATAAAAATGTGGGAATGCAAATGGGTCATACATATATGTCACTGTAATTTAAATAGACACAATGACAAAGTGGGATAGTGGCCCTCAAATGAAGATTAGTCCCCGGAATCATTTGTGTCAATGGTAGAATAGCAAAAGAGGAAAGTGAGGGAGAGATAGAGCAAGAGAATAAGGAGGGGGGATAGAGAAAGGGTAGAAGGAGAGAGAGAGAGAGGTTCCAAACTCTAGACATGGTACATGCAAAAGGAGAATGTTTTTTTTTTTTTCCGTACTGCCAACATTTCCCTTTCTAGTCCTCTCCTGCCTATCTTTTCAATGAAAATAAGTAATTTTCCCCACTATCACCTCAGACATTTGCTCTTGCTGTATTTTTGTCCACTTCCCTTTACTGGAGCTATTCTGCTATCAGCTGCTGCAGGTTTCAGGAACACGACATATATTTTTGTTTATGTAGAGAGAGCAGCTTACAGAGCTAGCAGAGGGTGCAGAGGTAGAGGGAACTCACTGTGCTCTGTGCTGTCAACTTAACTGAAGTGACTAGCTCCTATCCCCATCACCCTTGTGAAGAGACTGTTAGACCATATTAAGGTAATCAAAATGTTGGAGGCCCCTTGATGCTGCTGACCAGCTAATAGTATACTCACCATGTTAGCATATAACCCTGCAAAATGGAAGGTTGAGAAATGTCAAAAAGTAGCAGAAGCCCTCTACATAACCCAGAAAGGGTTAGAGAATCATTAATGCAAAACAAAGAAGTATTGGTGAAAGTGGCAGATTGCGCAAGCGTTAGTAAAGAGACTGGGTCAGCAACCTAAAAGTAGGCTCTTGTGGTAAACCCAAAAAAGCACCTAAAGTGCAGGGAGAGATGGTAAATGTTGAATACGAAGACTGGAAAGTTGCACCAGAAGGGTTCTAATCTAGTAAATGTCTAGATAGAGACCTGGCTATGGATTATATTATTATGTGGTTATGTGGAGTTGGTGTTTCATGAGATTGCTGTGAGAGATAACCACTCATTATATATTCCCTCTGCAGACATTGCCCTGCTGGAAGCTAAATAAAAAAAACAAGTTGTTGTCATTATTGTTCATGGTGGAAACCGGAATCCATTGCTGGACCTAAAAAATCTAGTTACCATGGGAAAAAACAAAAGTGTTTCTAGTCCTGAATGCCAGTCTGGTATGACAGAAGTGACTGACAGTTGAGGTAGGCAGTTGCCCAGTAAAAGTGGATATATAAACTCTGGGTGGTAGGGTACAGTGTATAGTGGGGGTAGGCCCTGCATTAGTACAAGATGGTAGCATAGGAAAGGATATCCCACACTTTGGAAACTCTGCAAGAGTAAGACTCTGTCTTATAGTTGAAAGGTTGACCAGGTTGGCCCAGAGGTCTATGAGTTAGTGGTAAGTGTAGTTTCAGGAGTAGTATGCCCTTTAAGAATGTGCGTAATAAAATATCTAAAAGTGAGGAGCAGCTTCACCTCTCAGTGTTGCTGGTGATAATGGGCAAAAGGGAAATCAATGCTCTATTATACCAGCCCATACCTGGTTTAGACAAAGTCAATGAAAAGTGTAACTGTTCCAAAACTGAATACAAGTAAACGTGCTGGTGTAGAGAAAACATCCCAATATTAGATTTGTAAGTATATTTGTCCCAGACTCTCAATGCCCAGTTGACACATGCAGAGCTATGCTTCTGCAAGACTCTATAAAAGCCATGTAGCTGGAAGAGCTTACAGCCTGGTGTCACAGCTTAGGAGTCCCATTAATACCCACAAAGATATAAGGCCTCATAAATGCCCTGATTGTAATATGGTTGGTGTGACCCGGATTAAAATATTCAGACATCACTCATGGAATCTCTGAGAAGCCTTTGAAGTGTCCCTTGGGAACTTGTGCCAGTATGATGGGAGGTTAATGTAGAATGTACCTCTATTTGGGTAAATGTTGTTTGGGAAGCTGTATCAGAGGTATTCCCAGTTTGAAAAGCCATGGCAGAAGGATTGTGGTAAGAAGCCATACAGGTCAGCATAGGACCAGGCAGGACTAGGCTGGAGATTACTCGTGATGGTGATAGATGGCAGAAATGTCCTTAGAAAGGTGTCTAGAGTAACAGTTCTAATGTAAATATAATAAGCGTAAGAGAAGCCGGTCATTATTGTGGGGGTTTGTGTAGTCCCACCCCTGGGTTGAAACAGAAGGGGGGGATATATGACAAATAGATTGTCAGTCATTGCATAAGATGTGTACAGTGCCTGGCTCAGCAGTGCAAGGGTCCCTGATCAGGTTTGAGATTAATTCGAGGCAGGTGAGTGTTGTCTTTAAAAGAAAAAGTCCTTGCAGAAATCTGTCTTCTGGGAAGGGAGAAGCACTGAATAAATCAAGAGCAGCATTTGTGTGTGTAGTCAGACATGCAAGCAGCATGTATGCAGGCCTGTCTGGCCTTTCATAACAGCACTCAGGTTTAGGAAATGTCTAGTCTTTGCTGAAGAAGGCTGATGGTCTAAGCAGAACCTCTGTGAGAGCAAATCTTCTGTAGAGGTACTTTTGCTGATAAAAAATATTAACATGCAATATTTCATATTTACCCAACTGAAATGTATTTTATTTATTACATCTGAATATAGTAAAGAAAACCCATGCAAACCACTCTACATTCCTCTCAAATAGCTAGCAGGGAATAAATCAGTTGTCAAAAAACGAGACTTCCCACAGACTGCTGTTACTCATGGATTGAATTTTTTCATCCAGAATCACCTCTTCACTGAGTAAAGCCCAATGAATTCTAACTGTGTTCTACTTAATCTACAAAGGTGTAATAAACATCAAATATGGCATTACAAAGAAATATTAAAATCATTGCGCACAGGGACTTCATAACAGGAATATAATTCACCTCATTATTACGTTAGGAAGGCCAATTTACAAATACAATAAAAAATAATTTTATGTAAAGTCACGCTTTCTCACTACACAAATGAACATACATGAAATACAATCCAAATTTGATAAATAGATTGTAAAAGCTTTAAGCAGAAAAAAATGATTCCTTTGTCATAAACATAAAAAAATTAAACCTTGATCTCTAAATTTTAGAGCATCAAAAAGGAGACACAGTGCACGACATACAAAATAATGGAACAGGTTACCAGCAGGGTGAAGAAATACAAACTGTTGAAGTATAGTACTATTTGTATAAGCTTTCTTTATTATGATTAGGACTAAAAATACAATCTAAAAAAAAATATTTCATCGTAAATATGAAATATTGCATATTAATGTTTTGTGTTTTATATTCTGTTGGCAGGTGGGTAACACAGTTCCTTTTCTGATGATTCACAGGCTCTGCTTCTCTCTTCTGTGAAAAGAGAGAAGCAAGGGAAATATACCTGGTAATAGAACTCAATAGCACAGTGACTCTTGCCTTCAGATGGCTATGGGTGGGTAAACAAAACAAAACAAAAAAAATATCACAAGGAACAAGATAAATAATGCAATTAACTGCATTTCTGACATATATGGTGGGTTGGATTGTACCTTTAACAAGGCAACCAGCAACAGTGACAAACCATTAGGGACCCCAAAATTCCCTCCTTGCAAGTGATGGCAACACTCACCATGAAAAAAGAAAAATGGTGGCATGTCCACCATGGTTACCCGTGGCAAAAAGCTACTACAAGCAGCAAATAATCTACACTGAATTACACTGAAGCCTGGATTTGGAGTCCCAGTGGTTACTACTGATGACAAGGAAGAATATAACTGGTGACTTCAATCTCAAGCATCGCTGTGTCAGGTGTTATACCGGCTGTGCATGGAGGCAGCGACTGCCATCTATTGAGGTCTACATCTACCTGCATGATCCTAACCCTCTACCTCTCTCCCTGAAGTTCTACAATAATGTTCTCAGAATCATATCTACAGTCTGAACATCCCTTTAATCGATCACCATAGAGGGCAGTAAGTGCTGATGGGCAAAGTGAGTGAAATTACCTCTAGACAAGAAGATTACTGAGCAACCCATAGCAACCGACCCTTGCTGGTGTGCTGTAGATCCATCATAGAAGTTTCTTACAGAGGAAACACAGGGAGACCCGTTAGTTTTTTTTACTGTAGATCACCCTTTTAAGCCAGCGGTAGTGTTATCCTGCATTGGGTATCACTGACGGAGAAAAGGGTGATGCCACACTGCTGAATACACAGTTCAGTTATATTAATGGTAACTGTTTTATCTGGTAAAGGATTTATAATTCAGTCAATGCCATCCTAAGAGTTACACAATGATCATTGTTATTATTGATATTAAAAACTGAATGTTTAGTTGGATTACTGCATTTATTGGATTTTTTTACATTTACCAGCTTTAAATCTATCTTAAAACTGTTTAATCTATTTATGAAATAATGAGGATCTTCGGTACACGCTGGGGGTTGGTGGCAGAGAATGGCTTTTACCAAATCAAAGAGAGCAGAAGAGCGTCACCCAGTAATTAATCAATTACAAACATAAACATTATTAATCTAAGAAAACAAGTTCATTATTTTGAATTATGACAGCAGAGCACTCCTGCATCATGCATGAAAAGCAATGCTTCTTTCAAATTGCTGTTGTACCATAATGAACTCTTATGGCTTATTGATGCTTAAGGCTTTTTAAATGCCACAGTGCAAACAGCAATGATGTGTTGTATTCAATAAACGTCAGCTAGATATTAGCTTTTAACAGTTCATTATACTATGAGACTTGTTTGTATAACCTAGAGAAAAGAATATATGACTCTGGCTGGTCATCCATTCCCCAATTTTTAATAACTTAAACTCAATAAGCCAAGTGTTGTTAGAGGTTGTCAAACTACAGCTTATTCGGCACATTGGTTTTGCCTATGCAGCAGTGATGTGCGGTACCTTCGTTTCTTGGTGAGGCATTCCCCGGCCCCGCCCCTAGCATGGCGAAGCCTCACCCATATCCCGCTGAAGCCCCACCCCCATCCCGACGAAGCCCCCGGCTAGTGTGAAGGAGGGAGGGAGGAGTTGCTCGTCACTGCTTTGCCATTGGTCCAAACCATCCACAGAGCTCACGCCTCTAACAAAGAGTAGAGGCCTAGTTAGTACTAGTTCTAGTACAAGTTACAAAAGCAGTGGGGAAGCCCGCTGCTGTGTAACCAAACTACCTGTCAAAAACCTGATGCAGCACTGCCTGTAATTAACAGGCAGCGCTCTGTCCATGACAGGTTACACAGCAGGGAGACTTTCCCTGCTGTGTAACCTGTAACAAGCCGATCTGAATGGAGAAAAAGCAGTCAGCTTTAGAGTTGAAGCTGACAGCTTTTTCCTCTATAATACTAGGTACCTTTTTTCCCCCAGGCTCAAGCGGTCTAAGGCCCTGTGACATCATCACATCTAATGCAAGTGCGTTAGACTTGAAGATGCTGAGGAACATAGCACCACTGGAACCATGGGGGAGAGGTGAGCGCTGACCGCTATCTGCAAGGGTTAATTTTTACACTTCCTTCAGTTCCCCTCTAAACCAAACTCTAGGAAAAGCGCTCGTTTACACACTGCACTGGGTGTGTAAATCATTAAAAACTGTATGTTATGTGTGGAGGGCCACTGCAAAGTATGGAGGTCTGCTGCAAATTATGTGTAGGAGTAACATGCCTGTCTTCAGGGCACTGAGTGAGGGATGCAGCTCGAGCAACCCCTTCACTACTTGTCCATTCACACAACGCTTGTATCTGTTCACAGAATGCAAAGCATTTTTGTGACTGGAGGAGGAGAGGAGGGGGTGAGGAAGTGACATCATCTCTCTTACTCCAGACACAGAATTCCTTGTATACTTTGAAAAAATACAAGGCATTTTATGAATGAGAAATTAGTGAAAGGGGGGGGGATGGTAATGTGACTGGAGCTCTTCACTGCTCAAGTTGCATCCCGCACTCCCTGCACACATAACATGCAGCTTTTTAAAATAATTTACACACCCAGTGACCACCCCAAGCAGGGAAGCAAGTCTGTGCTGGCATGGTCAGTTTGCCTAGCTAGGCTTCCTTCTTGTACAAACAGGATGTCTTGCAGATGTATGGCACCTATATCTCCTGTAGTGAATATAGCCACCTTCGCCGCCTGCCCAATTCTGCTATGTTGATACAGCAGCTCCCATGTGAAGGGGATGTGGTATGTGGGGGTGTGACCAGCCAGAGCTGTTCATAGATAGTAGAGCAGCAGAGTAGAGTATAGCTGGCCACGTCCCTTACTCAGTAGCTGCTGTTTTGATTGACAGTGGGGCACCTGCTGGGAACCGCTCTATCAATTCAAGAGGATCGGGCGGGAAGGTGTGGCTGGCTATACTCTGCTGCTGTACTAACTACCAGCCCAGTTCTGCTGACAGCAAAAGCCTAGTTGTCAATCAGCACAGCAGACACAGAGAATGGGGGGGAGGAGTGTCTGGCCACAGCTGCTCCTAACTAGTATAGCAGCAGAGGGGTCTATTCACAAAGCTGTCGAAGGATCCATCAGTAGCTTCGGCTGATCCTTCAGCTAGGTTCAGTCGAACCAAAGGGCTGCTGTACGGGCTATTCACTATAGCCCGTACAGCACCCGAAGGCGGCTGAGCCGAAGTGTCAGCCGAAGCAGGGCGAGGTCATTTGCATTCGCCATGCAAATGACTGCTGGGTCGAGCCAGCCGTGATGTCACAGCTGGCTCCGCCCAGTTGTAATGATAGATCAGCGTCACCCAAATGAGCTGGGGAATCTGAACTGTCATTAAATAATAACAACTGGGTGAAGCCGGCCATGATGTCACGGCCAGCTCCGCCCAGTTGTTATTCATTGGCCGGGACCTGCAAGAAGACTCTAGCAGGTGCCGGCCATTAGGAAACAATTGGGTTTTTTATTATTTTTTTTATTATTATACTAAAGGCAAATATCTACATACACAGATGACATTGAACTGTTTAACCTGCTCCGGCATAGCTATCTATCCAGTTCTGAGATTACACTGCCCCGCCAAACAACACAGCTAGGTTTGTGACCACCCTTTTCTGTACTGCAATTATATAATGCAATTTGGTCATCTTTCTGCCCCAAGCCTGTGATTGGAAAGTGAAGGAGCAGCAGCAGAATGATGATTGCGCTCCCTCAGTCAGTGAATTTCACATCAGCAAATGTGGAGGCAACACACCTGCTTGGCCTTTAGTGTTGCCCCTCCCTCTCCCTGCTGAGTTCTACTGTACAGAATTACAGGAGGCTGATGCCAAGACAGATTCTGGCAATGCAACTGGTTGACTTTATAAATACTTAAAGTGACATTAAAGTATAATTTTTCCCCCTCCCCCCAATGTTAATGAAAGCACTTACCTTAAATGATGTTTCTTAATCCGATCTTCCTCTTCTTTCCTGTCGTTTTCATCTGTCCCTCCAGCGCTGCTGCGGGTCTCCGATCCAGCGCTGACTCCTCTGTGCTTGCTGGCACTTCCTGTCCCACGGTGTCTGCATGCAAGTGCACGCGTCCATAGACTTACCTTGTGTCTCTCCTCGTCTCCCGGACGAAAATGTGAACTGCGCATGCGCCCGCCCCAAGATCCTGTGCGGCCGCCCGAGAATTTTCAGATTTTCGGAAGGGAGCACGCGGTAAAGACACAGGTAAGTTTAAACCTGTTTGAAAGGTTTTAAAATAAAAAGTTTTTGCATATATCTACTGATTGCGAGCAGTAGATATATGCAAAAAAAACCTGAGGGTTTAATAACCCTTTAATGATTTTTACTGAACACATAACTGCATTGGTTAAGATCGGCCTGGAAGTAAGCTTTATGGCCCATTCACACCAGCAAGACCCACTGAGACGAACGCTGTAGGGCGCAGGCTGGTAACCGTGCTGATGCTCCAATCCCAGCATATTGCTCAATTTACTTTTTTTATGTTAGACTTTTATTGAAATGTCATGAGTGACATTTCTTTATGTTCTATCGGCACAGTAGGGTGCTATGTGGTTGTACTGTAACATGCCATGCTACACTGAAAAACAGTACTGCATGCATTACCTTTCAGTGCACACCAGCGCAACACGGTGGTGTGAACTGAGCTGATTTAAAACAAGGCTAATTGCCTTGTCTTTATGTTGCCAGTTAAGGGGTAGTAAGATTATTTTCTACATGCTTGCGCCAGGCTGTACCCATATCTGCAGGAGGTCTCCAAGGAGAACAACCTCTGGCATTTTAGAAACAATATAGGTAAGAGAAGTTGGCAAGTCATATCTGTAACTTTGGGATAAGGATTGGCTCCAAGGGCTGGGCTGGTTGGGCGGGGGCGCGAAGCTTCTGGCTCCAAGCACTCGGCTATAAGAAGCACACAATAGGGGCCCTTTCATACTAGATGTGTTCACATCAAATTGCCTTGTGTGTGTGCATTGGCAGTGCACTTTATAAGGTGGCCAGCGTACACAAAAGGTAATTTGGCACGAACGCATCTGGTGTAAATGGGCCCTTATTGTGCGCTACATTTTGACATAATGAAAATAATCTTACTACCCTTTAACTAGTGAAGCATGCTATAATGTTGGATTGCTGTCACTTATTAGAACTAGACTTGAAAGAAAGCAACATGGCTTACTAATAATACATTCTGCATGAAATTATCTTATCTACTGCAATCAAATGGTACCAATGAAAAAAGAAATTCATAGTAGCTTCTAGTTACAGATCGCAGTAATGAATATGAGAAAGAGAAGAATCATTTCACTAAGGTGTCTACACTCATTCCATCTGTGGGCTCCAGAAGGCAGTTGTCACACATCAGCTCCACCTGAGCTCTCTGCAGTGTCACAAGTACAGGCTGCTACAGTGCATGTGCTAATGTAATACGTGTAGGAGCTGAGCCCTTGTAAGGTACAGATGTCGGTGGGAGATACTTTAATGCATACTCAATTATTTTACTGTGGTGACACCCAAATTATATTGTGTGTCTGATTATAACAGGAAACTACAATGTTCTTCAGAAATGAGTGCAAGAAGCATAGGAAAAACACAGAAATATATTAGGTCAAGCATAGCACTTCCGTTGGAGAGCAGAAACCAATGCCAGCTTATTCAAGCAAGGAAACGCAAACACAATGCAGTAACCCATAGCATCCAGGTTTCCGTTTGCTGTGGCTAACTCAAATAAAAGGTGACTTCTGAATGTTTGTTATAGGGAGCAGTGCTTTGCACACCATCAGTGTTTCTTGCAATGCTTTACTAATAGAGAGCAGCAGAGCAGACATGCCAGGCATGTGCAGGCTGTACCTTAAAGAGGTCATATATTAAATGTTGGTTGGGTGGTTGCAGGAGATGCCTTCTACTGTCAGATAGACAACAAAAACCTTCACTTCCTGCCTTACCAGCACTCAAACATGCAGAATACTTATTCTATTTCCTTTTGGCAACACTTGGACTAGCAGCAAAAGGAGTGTTCATAGCCTGCTCCCAGTTGCAATAATATGAACCCAAAGATCAGGATACGGTATCACAAAGGCTACTCTTCATCTGGATCCATCTATGTATTACTGTCTATCTATCTATCTATCTATCTATCTATCTATCTATCTATCTATCTATCTATCTATCTATCTATCTATCTACCTACCTACCTACCTATCTATCTATCTATCTATTTATCTTTCTCCTATCTATCTCAGCATTTCTCAACTTTTATTCAGTCAAGACACCCTTTAAAAGTATGCAAAATCTTGGGGCACCCTAGTCTAAAATGTCATTCTAAAATGTCATATTTTAAGCGGGCGCCCATACAAATACATGCAAAAAAGTGGGCTTACCCCTTCACATCGAAGTGACCTCTTTAAATCAAAATCAAGAGCCCCACCCCCTTTCACATCACAATTCCCCCTTTACATCAGGACCCCCCTTCACCCCTGCACATTACAATCCCACTACCACAACATTTTAAGGCACCCCTGAGGAAGCCAGAAGGCACACCAGGGTGTCATGGCACCCTGGTTGAGAAAGGCTGGTCTGTTCATCTATCTCTATGCATCTGTCTATAGACATTTATCTGTCTATGTATCTGTCTATCCATCCACAGTATCTAACCACATTGAACACATTTTCCACTTGAACAGCAGTTGAAGGGGGATCTATAATTATTTCACACAGGGGCCCTTTGTTCACCACTGGTGCCCAGATATTCACGATTAGCAATTAGAAATCAGTTTTCCACTGGTTAGAAAAGGAAGATATATTGAAGCTGATTTTTGATTAGTTGGCATGGTTTATTGGATAGACATAGCTGCTTTTGGCAACTAATGTAAATCTATCATAAATCTACCATTAGTTATTCACTATTCCCTACAACTTAATTCAACTCACTATGATGAATCCCAAAGAAATTTGAAGACTGTAGCAAAAGCTGTTTTTTTTTCTATTGGTCTTAAGTGTTTTATTTTTTTTTTACTTGTTGTTCAGCTTTAATATTCTAAGAGAAAAGGAAGAACTATGCAGCCAATGAAGTCAGAACTCTTTCCCTTGGTGACCGACTCACTAAGCATTGTGGATGAGCATTGTAACTTTGAAAAGAAGCCACTGAGGACAACACTTGCGCTTTTTATTATGACGTTAATGGAAAACCAAATGTTTTTCAAGACGATTTGTAGAGACAGCTGAAATCTATGTGCTATTGAATTTCAGAACATACACAATGTAAACACGGCAATCATGGTCTGTGCCAAACATTTTCTGTTATCTTGATTTTTATACAATCAAAGCCCAAACCTACATTTGTAGTAGATGTACGCTTCCCCGGCTTCCCCTTTTCTTAGAAGTAGATGCGGCTATGTTAACTTAAAAAATAATTTGTTCCTTTCCATGTTTCTGAAAAAGTCAATCTGACATCTCTACAATTTAAATAAATTGTCCTGTTAAAACGAATTTACCTTTAGCAGTGTGTTTTTGAAAACATGTTCCTGTTTATAATGAATAATAAACAGAGCATTGCATTTTCTTCACACTCTGCAAGACCGGTGCAGTGTTGGACTTACAGGGTTATTCACAAAAGGGTGAAGAGTTTGGAGAAGACAGGAGAAGTGAACAATCTAGGACAACATAACTGAACTGGAAAGTGAGCTGAATTGGGAAATTTTTCCAAATCAGCTATTTTGTTCTAGGTTGTTCACTTCTCCTTTCTTCTCCAAACCCTTCACCCTTTTGTGAATAACCCTGTTAGTGAATAATGCCATGTTGGAAGCCTTTAGTCAGCAGAGTGAAACATACATACTGACTGCTATGTCTATGGTAGCCTCCACATAACAGTGCTCCATTTACCAGGGTTCATCCAAGGCTGCACCTCGGATGATACTGAAATCTGTACTGACTTTAAGCCTATCTCTGGAGAAAAAAACCTCTTATTGCAGTTGGGCTACCCCCGCACTTCAAAGGTTAACTTGTAAAGTGTGTAAAGGGCATTTACCTACCTGATTCCCGCTTCCCAGTAGTTGGCGTCCTATGCTTTTGGACTATTCCTCGGCATCCTCGCTTATGATATAGGACTCTGAATCCTGCATTATATTGAGGGCATCAGTTGGACTCTGACCTCCAGAGCATGGGGTGGGTGGCAATAAGAGGCTGCAGCCACTGGACTTGGAGCACGCAGGAGTTGCAATCAGGTAAGTGAAAGACCCTTAGACACCCTTACACGGGTCCACTAGACATTAAAAAGTGGTTACCCTTGCAGTGCTGGGGTAGCCCTACTGCAATGGGAGTTTTTTTTTTCCTGGAAATGGGCTTTAAAGTTAATTTTCTGCAAGTATGAAGTAAAATCCTGTTGATCTTGATAATAATCCAGTCTCCTTCCAGTGTACTTAACTGAAATGTCAATGTTATAAGCTTTTTAAACTATCGCTTGTAAACTGTATAACCACTCCTCACTCCTATGTAATGAGATAAGGAGAGGCGTGTTTGTAGTCCACAATTAGGAAAGCAGCCTAGGGTGACAAAGCTTCTTCTTCATAGAGACAGTACAGTGAGTGCACGTTGCCATCCTAGGACAGGAAATGTGTTGCTGGCAGGGGGGGGGTTGGTGAACAAATGTTGTTCACCAACATCTAGGCCTGGTAAGCTGCATTATATAACATTTTTGGTTTTGGTTTTAGATACTCTTTAAGCCGTCAGCTCAAGTTGGCATTTTTCCACTGAACACACCTCAAATGGAACCCAAATTGTGCAAACTGCAACAACATTCAGAATGATGTCCATGTGTACAGACAGCTGCTGCTGCTTACAGGGTCAATGTTGCCAGTATGGCCTAGTGACTCAAAAGCTATGTTCACCTTAGTAATGGAGTACATAGCAGGCTTCAGGCAGAAGTGACCGCATTCTACTGCATGTGGTTAAGATTACAAGAGTGGAAACAAAGTTCAGTTTTATTTATCATAACATCAAAAACAATCAAGTGCAGTAACCCATAGAAACTAGATTCACCTTCATTATGCTAATTATGCTAAACTGCCATACGCTGGCTCCTTGTTGGATGCTATGTGTTCCTAAACATAATTGCAATATGCATCATGTTATTTAAGGGCCAATTAAAACTGATATGTGTTTGGTTATTTGCAGGAGGACTGGATCACCCAACAGCTCCATACATTTTCTCATATGCAGTAGTCCTCTAAGTATTTGGGTACCTAGATCTGCCCACCTGCCATAGCCATTACAAGGAAGTCTCACTATCCTTGTTTGACTGCCCATCAATGTTACAAAATGGATTCTGCAGCAGAAGTACTGAGATTTATCTTGCTGCTAGAGAGCAGATCTGAACGGGAATTTCCAGGTGGATGATCGGAAGATGAAGGCTGGAGTCTTCAAAAGACATAAGAAGCCAATGGGTCACTTTACCCAACAGTATTTGTCCATAAGCATGTTAGAAGAGCTAAGTGGAAGGTCCTCCATCCACCCTCTAAAGTCCTCTGTTTACTGTGCAGGAGGCACAAAACACTTACCTTGATTGGAGAAACTGCTACTTCAGGTTTCCATTGGAAGAGATGTGGCCAAATGCCTTGGTGTGTGATCTCTGCTGCAAAAGAAGATCAGAGTCTATACCAGCTAACACCCTCATTCAGGATAGATCACCTGATCAAATGCCCCCATTGGATCCCATATCAGTGGATTATCCAATCAAGATTAGCATTTCAGCGGCTCAGTCAACATATTTAATTTTAAAGAAGGCAGGATAGATGGGATAGCTGGGGAACTTGTTTTAATATGTCCATTTTTAATCCTTTGAAGCCTGTTGTGTAATAGGATACTGCCTGGGTCAGTCCATTCAAACTCATTAACTAAAGGGAAAACTGCTACAACCTGGATTTAAACTAAATGAAAATATATATTTACTGTCACATTGTGTAGGTATTGCATATCTCTCAACATTAGAACTTCAGATTGACACCCTGAAGAGCAGTATACATGTGGCATGCAGTGCACTGCGCGGCAAACAGTAGGTGTGGCTACATTATGCTAAATATTAGGCGTGGCTTAAAGGAGTATGTGTAAATAGGACCAGAGTCTACTCATAGTATACACTGCACACATGTGCCAGAGTCACAAAGTACCTCTTACTTATTGTGCTGAGTAAGCCTATCTTAAAGAAGAATTTAATTGAAACAAACTAAATGGCAACCAGCAACTGTTGACAGCAGTAAACACATCAGATCAGAAGTATGTAATGTGCAGCACAGTTTCCAGTGGTCAGGATTATGTAACATACAACATAATGTATAGAGTACAGCATTCAGGAGTCATAATACACCTTATGCTGCTTGTCAGTGGGCAGAAAAAATGCCCTGGATTCAGTGGTAGGAAAAAAATAACTCAGCTAGAGTAGGCAGTGCAAGGAGAAATGCCCTTAAATCAGTAGTCAGTGGGAGGGGAAAACTACCTTAAATCAGTGGTCAGTGGTAGGGGAAAATACCCTTGAATCAGTAGTCAGTAGGAGGAAAAAATGCCCCTGAATCGGTGGACAGTGGGAGGGGAAATGCCCTTAAATCAGTAGTCAGTGGGAGGGGAAAATTACCTTAAATCAGTAGTCAGTGGGAGGGGAAATGCCCTTAAATCAGTAGTCAGTAGGAGAAGAAAATGCCCTAGAATCGGTGGTCCAGTGGGAGGGGAAATCCCGTTAAATCAGTAGTCAGTGGGAGGGGAAAATGCCCTTAAATCAGTAGTCAGTGGGAGGGGAAAATGCCCTTAAATCAGTGGTCAGTGGGAGAGTAAAGCCCCTTAAATCAGTAGTCAGTAGTAGGAGAAAATGCCCCGATTCGGTGGTCAGTGGGAGTGGAAATGCCCTTAAATCAGTAGTCAGTGGGAGGGGAAATGCCCTTAAATCAGTAGTCAGTGGGAGGGGAAAATTACCTTAAATCAGTAGTCAGTGGGAGGGGAAATGCCCTTAAATCAGTGGGAAGGGAAATGCCCTTAAATCAGTAGTCAGTAGGAGGAGAAAATGCCCCCGAATCGGTGGTCAGCGGGAGGGGAAATGCCCTTAAATAAGTAGTCAGTGGGAGGGGAACATGCCCTTAAATCAGTAGTCAGTGGGAGGTGAAAATGGCCATATATCACTAGTCAGTGGGAGGGGAAAATTACCTTAAATTGGTGGTCAGTCGGAGGGGAAAATGCCCTTAAATCAGAAGTCAGTGGGAGGCCAAATGCCCTTAAATCAGTTGTCAGTGGGAGGGGAAAATATCCTTAAATCAGTAGTCAGTGGGAGGGGAAAATGGCCTTAAATCGGTGGTCAGTGAGAGGGGAAAATGCCTTTAATCCAGTGGTAAGTAGGAGGGGAAAATGCCCCTAAATCAGTGGTCTGGGAAAATACCCTTGAATCAGAGGTTTAGTAGGATGAAAGGTGGTCAGTAGGGGGACGAGGGGGAAGCACTGTAGGGAAGGGGAAATCCTGGTGTTTGGTAGTAATGTACCTTTTTAGTACCTTTTTTAGTCCACCACTCCCTCACGCTGCTGCTCTGACCTGCATGCACTGGTCTCAGCCTGCCCCCCCTTTCCAATTTGCCCCCACTCCACTCGATACCACTCGATACCTGATACCTTTCATCCCCAAGGGATATAAGCACTAACGATACTGAATAACAGGACTCTGCCTACATAATGACATCACGTAGGAGTCTGGGAGGCTATGCTAGAAAACAGCAGAAGTATTAAGCTGGCCATAAAAGACTTTTGTCCTGTTCCTGCTATTTTGGCCAAAATTTGAGCGATAGGTAGCCCTGTCAGCCCCATCCAGCTTTACAAAAGTCAACTGAACATTTTAAGGAGCCCAGTGGAAATCCATTGACCAAACAATGACTGCATCCTATTAGATACAGTCATTGTTTGGGTATTTAGACAGCTGTGGGTGCTGCGGCTGCCTGGTACAGGAACAGACAGTGCAGATTCCACCATCCCTGGTGTTTGGCGTAAATTGGGGGAAACCGATTGATTTCTCTCGCTCAGCTTGTGGGGCTGAATAAGACAAATTTAAAAGTGTATGGTTAGCCTTTGGCTCCATCACATATGAAGGTCATATCAAGTGGTGGACGGAGCTTGGGAGGCAGAATCCCGCTGCCCAATTATAGTAATGGGCCGAAGGACCTAATTAGGACATAACGTGATGATCCTGGGGTACATGGGACCCTGATATTTCTCTCAAACTGCAGGACAGTCCCACCAAATGTGGAAATATTAGGAGCTATGGGAATGTCATTGGAAGACAGACTCTCGTGAGGTGAACATGCAGATCAATACAGTGGCTGATGACTGCACTGACAGGATATTCTCCAAAGAAGACTGAACATGCTTTGTGCCAGTAAACAGGCTGTTCACTATATTATACATACTCTGTATGTCTCTCTTCACGATGCCAACCTAATGTCTCTTTGGACAGGTGACAACAGAACAAACTATACAGCTGTAGCTTACAGCCAGAGCAACACATCTAGCCTGTTCAAGCACAGATATAATGTGCTTTTGTGCTTCCTACACTGAATTTTGATACAGGCATTTTATCTTATTTCAAAAATGTCAGTTGTGTCCCTGATTTGGGCAAATAAGCAGGTAGATCTTGGTGAAGAATTCATAACATGCCTATCTTCGAAGCAACCACTTACTGGCACTATCTATTACGGCTGTCACTCCCAATGTGTTTGACTTTACCTGCAACACAAGCTTGCAGAAATATATGTAATAAAGAAAGGACGGGTAGAAAAAAATGTTTTGCAAAAAACTAAATTCAGCATTCTGAAACATCTTTTAAACGGAACCCTTCACCTGGAACTGGGCATACTGTGATCTATATACCATGCAGATGATACTCAAACGGATTACATTGCATGTGAACATCACCTAACGTCTGACCAGCCTGAGAGCTTCGGGCTATTCCTGTCAATCAGTCAAAAATAATTGTACATATAATATAAACCTACAGTAAGCATCGATAGACTGCTCCTGCACCAAAGCAAAAGGTCCTTTAATATAAAGTGTTGAACACATCTTTCCATTTCTTTGTCATATATAATACAAAGTTTGTGTGTGCTGTAGGAACACATGGTATCTACTATGTTTATACACAATTGCGCTGTACTGCTATGACAGATGGTGCTGGTGGTAATATTGAAGATACGACACAGTAAAAAAATTTGCAACACACTGGGGATATGACATTTAAAAAAAAAAAAAAACTGGCATCCCAATGCACAGGTTGTGCTGTGGCTTTGAGGCTGATTGACATAAAGCATTATTACTGAAACATGGCAAAGGCATGAGACATATTGCAAAGCACACAAGCGCACATTTGTTTCACTGTGACATGTTAGGTGGTCAAGATTACCGTGTCAAAAGTGGGCAGTCCTGCACACACAAGGCTCAATTCGTAAAAAAGCTTTACACAAAAATTTAAGCTCTTTATTTTCTGCCGTGTGACTGTTATTTCTCAATCTCATTGGACCATGTTAAAAATAACTGCAACATTAAAAAAAAAATAACCCCGATCCTGGTGTTTAAGCTCTGTGAATGAATCCAGCAGACTTATTATGTTCTCGTTAACACACCGTACGATGAGCGCCGTTAGTGTAAGCTCTTAATGTTGTGTTGCTGTCATCCCTCTGTGTGACTAAGTTACATTGCATGATGTTGTACTATATTTAGGAATGGATGTGCCATTGCAGTAAAGGTGCACAGGGGTTGTAAAATAATGACACAAATTATGCATTGCACTCAATGACAATTTTTCTTTTTCCCTATGCGTTAAGGTCTAACTGTGCTTTTTCGGAAATAAAAGGGATATTATTATTTTTCAGTCCATGCTTAGCAAGTGTGTGATGGAGCCACAAGCTCTAGATTGAACTGTTGTGGGGACGTGTTGATGCACATTGGTGCTGTATCGCCTGGGCGCACACAAGGCAGGGCTGTGTGCTGCCTTTTACAGGAAGTTATTGTGTCTTAAAATGTTTACAAGAGCCAGCGACAGGAAAAAATATGACTCTTAGCCTCCCCTTTAGCTTTATGCACTTTTAACGATGTAACATATCCACCCACCTACTGCCAGCAATATGCATAGAGCCATAAACATGTAGACAAAACAAGGGAAGCTGTTCCATCAGAGCTAAGCAATTGTATCCAACAGCTGTACAGTGGTTCATGCATGCACATGTGCTCCCATCTCTCAGCATAGACACCTCTTCTCTACACAGACAGCAGCACATCCAGGCAAAAGCTCCCTCCCTGCGTCTTCACACACATAGTCCTACCTTTTCAGTCCCCTTTTTCTCCTGTCTTGGGGATGGGGGGGGGGGAAATCCTACAGTTTAGGGGGCTGACGGACAGCGGTTGCTTTCGCAGGCAGCTTAGCGAGCTCCACTTTCCCATTCATTCCATGCTGCGCTCCAGTGTGTCAGAATGAGCATCCAGCTCTTGTCTGGGCAGGGGGACTGGGAAATATGTGCGAGACAGAAGGAGCCAGGATCCAATCCCCCCTCTCCTGTTCTCCCCTGCTGGAGACTCGGGGAATGCACAAGGAAAGGAGCAAGATATTAGACTTGCTTACTGCTCACTGAGCTGGGCTGGAGGAGGCCAATGAATCCTGGAGGGGTGGGGGATCTGATTCCCAGGAAATCTCTCAACTAGCACAAACTACCGGGATCAGCTGTGTGTAGCCCCCACCAGCCCTCACCCTTTAACTCTTCCATTCGCTTTAGTGTTGTCTTGAGTGTAGCGAGGATGCTTGGTAAGGAATCGTAAGAGCGGTGTGTGGCACAGCAGCATGCAGCTGGCCCCTGTGGAGAGGACTTGGTTAAGTGTTGCTTTTTTTTTTTTTGATCACATTAGGTGGGGGCAAATGCATTTTCAGTGTCCTCTTCCCCACCCAAAGCCAATTATTTTCTTTATGCAAAAACCCAGCGGCTACCGATATTCACTTACCAGTCGTAAGTGGTGACAATAGCACCATGCAAGATGAGGTTTAAGAAGATGACAGGGAATGATGTAACTAGTTAGGATAGCTGGCAAATCTGGCAAATATATTTTTCTTTGTTTTTTTATTTTAAAGGCTGTGCTACATTATATATTAACTTTAGGGTGGACCTGTGCCAGGGAAGACAAAGTTACAGGTGGTTTTATAGGAGGAACAATAAGTATCCTGTAATTACCTCTCCCACATTTCTCTACTACCCTGATCCTTTGGTAGAGCCCCCCGCACCCCTCCCCAAAAAAAAACAAACAACTTTGTAAAGGTGTCCATACGCTAGTAGATTTTCAAAACAACTTTTGTACAAAAGATCTTTCGTTCAACTTTATATTAGTTGATGAGGGCAGATCGATCATCAAAAATAGTCGAAGGAGCAGGATGGAAAATGTTTCTCCAACGAACGAAATTCTAACAGTGAATGTGGTTTTCGTTCAGGAAACTCCATTCATTCCAAAACCGAATGTTAAAATAAAACACAATTTAATTTGACATTTGTCAAGTCTCTGATGCCATTATTGGGTGGTAAAGAAAGATCTTTCGTTCAGAAATCTACTAGTGTATGGCCAGCTTAAGTTGTAACTTAATATCTGGAAAAAGAAAAAACCCTATTTAGGGCTAAAACGGGCACACATAACAATCTTTTCTATTTCCCAACACCTGTGTAGTGGGACAATATAGGACCTGGCTAATTGGATAAAAAACTGAATAGTCAAGGTAGGTCCTCATATTTTCGGTAAATCCAAAGAAAATTGTACAGCGAGGATGTAACGTGTATGTAGGTGTCACCCGTTCTCCAGTAGCCAGATGTACCGAGTATTTCTCTGTACTCCATTGGATGCAAGACCCTGGTATAAGTGAACAAGTCCCTTTCAAAAAGTGATAACTCTGTTAAAAGTGGAGAATGCTGAAATAAGTCACCCGCCTGACTTCTTATATTCCTTGAGGGTACCAGTGGGGAGATCTACCTGCCGTAGTTCCTAAATCTGATCTCACCTATTATAGGTTCACCACATATGTTACAATCTGACCGTACAATCTCCTTTTAGATTTACCAAAATGATGGGGGTTATTAACAAAGCTGCCAAAAGGCACCCAAGTGAACAACCGAGCCGTAGTGAAGTGAGCCAAACAACGTTCGGCTATTCATTACGGCTTAGTACGGCTGACTTCAGCCGTACATCGGCTACACTTTGGTCAGCACAACATGCTCTGCATGTTCGGCTGAGCCGAAGTACAGAAGGACTTCGACTCAGCCGATCCAACATCCGGATCGGCTGAGCCGAAGCTACGGCAGCTCACACAGTGGGGCGGAACGGCATAGGGGCCGAACGGCATAGGAGCCGAACGGCAGTGAGTGAATAGCCGAATGCCGCCGAGCTGGCCGAAACTACGGCTGGATCCTTTGGCTCCTCTGTGAATAACCCCCTATGTAACATGAAGACCTACCTACACTATCCATTCTATTTGTATTTGATCCTGCAGGACCTACATACTACTACTACTACTTAGGTGTTAATAGATCTACAAGAAATTGTATGTTCAGATTGTTACATGTATGATGAGCTGTAGAGTTCTTGGAATTCCCATTCACCTTTAATTTTGTTAGGCTGGCAACAGTCCTGGCAGGTGTGGAGACCTGGTTATGGAAGCACAGAGATCATGCTGCTGGGGTCTCTGAGAGATGTAGGAAGCTTTTAGATAAAATAACCCTCTAGCATGTAGCAAAAACTGAAATGCCAGTTTCAGGTGGACTCATTAAACAGACCCTGTTACACAAGTAAAAAAGTCCTGAGCAAAGCACGTACCTGTAAAGAGGAGACAAAATATTGACCTCTCCTGCTGCTGAACATGACCTTTGGGTAGAAAGCGTCCCCCCAGGTGGAAAACTGGGAAACCAACACTTTCAGAAATTTCGATTTTCTGGGTCCCCTGTGGCTCTCACTGGTTCCTTCTGTTGACTTTTACATCAAGGTTGTGTCCTGTAGCCTAAGACAGCCAAGAACAGATCCAGGAACTATGATCCTGCAACTGAAGCTGTAAGGTCCCATTTCTGTGGTGCGTTAATGTATATGCATTAACACATGTTAACATGCCTTGCATTAAAGATGCTCATTGAAAAGACTGGGCTGCCAACATCCCAAATATAGTACATGCCACAAGGTTTTTTACACGTCGTACTACAGTGCATTGCCAATGCGTGGCAGTACACTGCATTGCTTGTGCGTTGCCTTAATGCACTGGAATGCTATGCATATTGAATGTCATTGTACTTAGTCAATGCATGTAATGTGTGTTGCCTAGCGTCATTACATGTAACACAATTTATAGATGCAAAATTGCCCATAGCCCCTCGATGGCAGCCTCACACTATATTGCCAAAAGTATTGGGACGCCTACCTTTACACGCACATGAACTTTAATGGCATGCCAGTCTCAGTTCGTAGGGTTCAATATTGAGTTGGCCCACCCTTTGCCGCTATAACAGCTTCCACTCTTCTGGGAAGGCGTCCACAAGGTTTAGGAGTGTCTATGGGAATGTTTGACCATTCTTCCAGAAGCACATTTGTGAGGTCAGGTACTGATGTCGGAGGAGAAGGCCTGGCTCGCAGTCTCCGCTCTAATTCATCCCAAAGGTGTTCTATCGGGTTGAGGTCAGGACTCTGTGCAGGCCAATCAAGTTCCTCCACCCCAAACTCGCTCATCCATGTCTTTATGGACCTTGCTTTCTGCACTGGATCGCAGTCATGTTGGAACAAGAAGGGGCCATCCCCCAAACTGTTCCCACAAAGTTGGGAGCATGAAATTGTCCAAAATGTCTTGGTGTGCTGATGCCTTAAGAGTTCCCTTCACTGGAACTAAGAGGCCAAGCCCAACCCCTGAAAAATAACCCCACACCATAATCCCCCCTCCACCAAACTTTACACTTGGCACAATGCAGTCAGGCAAGTACCGTTCTACTGGCAACTACCAAACCCAGACATGTCCCTTGGATTGCCAGACAGAGAAGAGTGATTCGTCAATCCAGAGAACACGTCTCCACTTCTCTAGAGTCCAGTGGCGGCGTGCTTTACACCACTGCATCCAACGCTTTGCATTGCACTAGGTCAGGGGTAGCCAAACTCCGGCCCTCCAGCTGTCGTGAAACTACAAATCCCATGATTCATCTCTCTCCGGGAGTCATGTCTGTGGCTGTGAGAATCTTGCAATGCCTCATGAGATTTGTAGTTCCACCACAGCTGGAGGGCCGGAGTTTGGCTACCCCTGCACTAGGTGATGTAAGGCTTGGATGCAGCTGCTCGGCCATGGAAACCCATTCCATGAAGCTCTCTTTGCACTGTTGTTGTGCCAATCTGAAGGCTACATGAAGTTTGGAGGTCTGTAGCTATTGACTCTGTAGACAGTTGCCGACTACTGCGCACTGTGCACTTCAGCAGGCGCTGAACTCGTTCTGTCACTTTACGTGGCCTACCACTTTGTGGCTGAGTTGCTGTTGTGCCCAGTTGCTTCCACTTTGTTATAATACCACTAACAGTTGACCGCGGAATATTTAGTAGCAAGGAAATGTCACGGAACACCTGAATCCAATGATTTGGAGGGGTGTCCCAATACTTTTGGCAATATAGTGTATATGTGGTGCCAAGTAGGTGGGCTTTAACTCCAGGCTGCCACATATATGTGTTCATTGATCTGTGCTGGGGATGCAGTTGTGAGGGTAATGCACTGAAAAGGTAAATGTTTTAGTCCCCAAAGTTCAGCTGTAAGAAAAATAAGAAGCATCCATCCTTATTTGAATTATTGGTTTCGTGTGGCCATGCTCTTTAAAATCCTAGCAGACATTATGGGCTTTATTTATCATAAGTTCTGCTTGGCAGATGCCATTCGCATGGCATTACCACTCTTAGATGGCGCTGATGAGCACAGGATTTCCCTATACTCCTCAGCGCATCTAGGGGCACCAGTGTCATGCAAATGGCTTTCACCCGGATATATGCTGAGCAGAACCTTTATAGATAAAGCCCTATGTGTTTGTAATTGAATCTGTCACACAGACAGGGAAGTATCTTATGGTATACCTGGTCAATACTTGATTTCCAGAAGCAGTACCAAAGACAAAGCAGAGATGACACATGACAACATTATTCATGAAAGCTTTAATCCTTTACTACGGAAGCAAATCATTATGTTGTATGCTTTTAGTGCGTACATATTTTGTCGTTATAAATGTTATCTGAAAGTGTTTTTTACATTGTATTTGCTTGACTTACATTACATCTCTGACCGTCCATCATATATAGATTGGCCTGTTATCCCCCTAGTGGTTATCTGTATCTCTAGCAGTTCAGTCTGCATCCTTGCTAGTAGAGATGTGTGGGGGACTTGTTATGAACCCCGTTTATCTGAGATCACCTGTGCAAAGCTGTGAGTGCAAATCAGGACAATTAGTTGCCCTGCCCTTTTGTGTCTTGGCGTAGCTGTGGGGCAGTGAAAGTCTTTGCTGCAAATGATTGGACTGTGGCAAGTGATTGGCGAAATGGGTTCGCAACAAGCCCCTGCACCAGGGACAATGGGTCAGGGAAGGCAGGTGAGGCGGAACCTCAACTAGTATTCTGGAGGAAAACGCTGTCAGCTTCAAGTCTGAAGCTGACAGCTTTTTCTTCATTAAGATTCACTTGTAACAGGTTACACAGCAGGGAAAGCCTCCCCACGGTGTAACCTGTCAAGGACGGAGCACTGCCTGTTAATTACAGGCAGCGCTGCATCCGGCTTTTGACAGGTAGTTAGGTTACACAGCAGCGGGCTTCCCCACTGCTTGTGTAACCCAGGGCTGTAGCTACCATGGGGAGAGTGAGGCACTCGCCTCAGGCGCAGCTGAAAGGGGCACGCAGCCAGGGCCGGCCTGGCTGCGCCCCCTTGCCCCCGTTGCCATGGCGAGCACAGGGCGCCATTGGCAACAGGGACACCAGGTGGTCAACACAGCCGCAGCTCACAGGGAGAAGAGGAGCTGCACAGGCTCCGGCTTCTCCTCTGATCCCCGTTGCTCTCCTTCACCTGTTTCTGCAGAGGACTCTGTGTCCTCAATCTCTTTTTCTATTTCAAAAGGGAAATGTCAGGGGTCTGTTTAGACCCCCCCACTACACACTCACTCACGCACACATATTACTAGACATGTGCAAAGACTAAAAATTTACTTTGGACAAAATGTTTTCATTAGTTTCAAATAAAACAGGAGGCGGGGCGCATGATATCACATACCACACACGTCTGTTGGGGGGGGGGCACAATTTTCTGTTCTTGCCTCGGGCGCAAAAGGAGCTAGCTACGGCTCTGGTGTAACCTAACTTGGTGAGGCAAAAGCTGTCACAGCCTCTACTCTGTGTTAGAGCTCTGTGGATGGCTTGGAATGTTGGCAAAGCGCCACTGGTCCAAGCTGTCCAATAAAAAAAACAAAAACAAACAGTGAGGACAACTTTCTCAATGCTTCACCAGTGATGAGCAAGTGAGGGACAAGGAGGCTCCTCCCTATCTCCTCCCTTCCTCTTCCCCACATAGCTTGGTTACTAAGCTGGGGGTGGGGCTATGGAGAGATGGGGCAGAGCTTCGACTTCGACAAGGGCGGAGCTTCAGCTGAATGCGAGATGCAGCACCCAGCACAGAAGGCACTGCATGTCACTGCCCTGCACACTACTACTTGGTAGACATTTCATAGTAATCTGCCTAGAGATTGCACATAGTGAAGCAACAGGGGTCTAAACTGTAGATTTAAGAGACTAATTGTCCCATCTAGCTGTTCTTAGTTGGACTGGAGTATCATCACATATTTAAAGGGGACTCCTGATCTCCAAAACAGCTTATTCTGGGGCAAACAGAGTAAGCTGCTTAGAATACATATCCCAATCTAATCTACCCTGACCCAAGATAAGCAGCATATGCCGGAGCTGCTCCCCTTACTTGACATGAGCAGAAACATAGTTATATAAGTTGTTCTCTTAGCAGCTCAACTCCCCCTTCTTAGCATGGTTGATCACAGCATTAATCTATCCACCAGAGGTAGAACTGAGAGGCAGGTATCAGAGGCAGAGGCAGGACTGAGAGGCAGGTATCAGAGGCAGAGGCAGGACTGAAAGGCAGGTATCAGAGACAGAGGCAGGACTGAAAGGCAGGTATCAGAGGCAGAGGCAGGACTGAAAGGCAGGTATCAGAAGCAGTGGTAGGACTGAGAGGCAGGTATCAGAGGCAGAGGCAGAACTAGTGGCGGAACTACCGCCGGTGCAGGCGGTGCGGACGCATCAGGGCCTTGGGGCTCTAGGGGGCCCAGCGCCGGATCGGTACCCAGCGGCCAGCGGGCCCCCCTAGCAGCGCATCCGTGCTTTCTTTCCTCCCTGCTGGGCGCTGCTCTGTGTCCCGGCGGGGAGGAGAGAAAGTGACAGCCGGCCGAGCGCTGCGGGAGGAGAGCACTTTTTTTGTGTTTTTTTTTTGGGGGGGGGGCCCAAAAAAAAAATCTTGCACCAGGGCCCTTTGTTCCTTAGCTCCGCCACTGGGCAGAACTGAAAGGCAGGTATCAGAAGCAGAGGCAGGGCTGAAAGGCAGGTATCAGAAGCAGAGGTAGGACTGAGAGGCAGGTATCAGGGGCAGAACTGAGAGGCAGGTATCAGGGGCAGAACTGAGAGGCAGGTATCGGAGTCAGGTGTCAGCAGAGCTGGTAGATACTTTGTAAAATTCCACCCCCCTTCAGCCTGCCTTTGTCCTGTTCCAAATGTCCTATTAAAATGTCTGAACCATATTTAGTAGAACCTTCTAACTGTGTTTAAGGTATATTTAAAAGCACCATTGTTGTATTTGTTAAAAAGGCAAATTTTTTAATATTCATACCTGTGTTGCAAAGTTTATCAGTAATGCCATCGGGTTTATGCATTGTGTCCCTCCCTGTAGCAGCCCCGTCCTCCATGTTTTCCCAAGATCGCTGTTTCATATTTATATGATGCAATAATTGCCGCCCCTCAATAATGTTAGCATATCTCGCTTTTTGTGAGTGGTGTCCATAAATGCATCCTAAAAACGTTACACCATAGAGCAAGGGGGAGATGGGGGGGTCCAGGGGGCATTTATATTTGCCTGAAGTTCCACTTTAATAATAATAATTATTATTAATAATAATAAAATAATAAAAGCTGCTGATTTCGAAATTCAGAAAATTACTTTTGATATTGTATGATATTTTTGGTTTGCATCTGCTTTAAGATTCTCTCTAAAATGCAAATGTATTCCTATTTACTACTGTAAAATTAATTTGCGAATGTTTGAACCGGTATTTTACTTGCCAAGAATGCACCCATTGGCTCAAGAACATATTGTCCCTCAAAATTGGCTTTAAACATTGCCAGCGGCAATCATGTATATCACACAGCAGGCTTACAACTATTTTGACAAGTCACAATAAGATGCATGTGGTAAGCCACTATACTCATTTCATCAACAGAAAAACTGCTGGGTATTTTGTCATGACCAACAGAGCTAGTTAGCAGTTAGGGGGCCTCTTTAATCATTTCTTTCTTCTTTGTATTTGTGCAATGAGTCTTCAACATGGCTCTGAAAAGAAAGCACCAAGTCAAATAACAGCCTCCACAGAGCCATGAAACATACTATCAAAGAGGAGGAAACGGGCACACAAAGCAATGTGTGGTTAGCCAAGGACAGAGTGACATATCCGCGATGCTCATTGCCCTTAGGAATCAGGTACAACTTTGTGCTGCAAGATTCTGGCGTAACCCCTGCCTGCCCAGGTACAGCCTGTACAAGCAGGACCTCAGCAGATGCTATTACAGCTTTCCTCTGCCATTAAATGCAGTCTGTTAAGGTGGCAATTTATCACAGTGGCTTGGCTGGTAATAGATTTTCAGGGATTTTTAGTTGGTATTTTTGGTGATGAAGTGCATAGGAGGAAATAAACATTAGAAATGTACAAAATAGCAAAATGTACTGAGAGGCAGAACCAGATAGCCGATAAGCTCTGCAGCAAAGTTGTATTGACCTGACATTCCCACCGCTCAAGGGACAGACCGGGGCTTAAAGGGCGGTTATTCATATTTGTTTGCACTTAATAATGTCCTTCCTTTGGAAAAAAACAACATAATTTTTTTATTAAAACTTATCAGTTGTGAATTAAAACTTTTACAGTTTTATTAAAACTTTTACAGAGATAATGGTCTCTTGATATTGATATCGCTTCATCAAGCCACTGTATCACTTAAAAGGGCACCTTAAAGTTGCCCATATCGCGAAAAGCCCATTCTTAAAGTAGTATTAAACTTACAATTTAAAAAAAAAATGATGAATCCAGATCAATCCAATATGCATTGCCCAGAAATGTTTTTCTTTACATTTTTGTCCGAGCACTTACAGTCCCTGGCGGAACTACCAGGGTCGCAGCGGTCGCAATTACAATCGGGCCATGGCGTTTAACCTGTTGGGGGGGAGCCCAGAGAGGAAGAAGAGACCCTCCCGACATAGTGCCGCTCCTTCCCCCGCTGCTCTGCCAGCCGCAGCATGTACGGGCGGCTATGCAGCGGGACTGGAGAGGCTGAGGCTGTCACTAGTCGCGCCGAATGTGCTGCAGGCACCGCCAGGCAGCACATTCTGCTATGTGAGAGAGGACCCTCTCCACTTAGCCCCGCACCCTGGCCGCCGAGACGCGGAAGAGGGTCCTGCATTAGAATCAGGTAAGTCTGGACCGGGAAGGGGGAGCGCAGGGAAGGTGT
>NW_017306645.1:385307-395603 GCF_000935625.1 Nanorana parkeri | reverse complement strand
TGCTGGTGGTATTCTGCAGTGCTGTTTTTTTATTATAATATATTGCTGGGACTTGTAGTCCCGCAAAACTGCTGGTATTCTGCATTGCTGTATGATGATTATGATGATTATACAGCAATGCAGAGTAGCACCAACTATGTAGGACTACAAGTCACAGATGGTGCAGGAGAACTGAACCTGGAACAGCTGATCTGTCCGTAAATGTGACTTCTATCCGACTTTGTGGAATGTGAGATCGCACTCACAAAGTCGGATAGAAGTGACATTTCAGGACCGATCAGCTGGAATTCTTCACCTTTCGCCGGTCACATATTTTACCACAGAAAAACTGGGCGGGATTAGGTTAGAATGTGTGACCACGTCACCGGTCACACATTCTAACGCAGTCACAAAGAATAGATAGAACAGGGGCCACAGAGAAAGTGGCAGCGGGGGTGCGTTGTGGGTGAGGATAAGTGGGTGGCAGCATTTCTAAAGGGACCAGATGAGACAACGTTTCTTTTGGGTTTTCTAGTGGGATTTTGACATTAACCTATATATTTTTTTATATTGATTTCCCAGTTTTTTATGGTAAAATTAGGTACCTCGACTTATATTCGGGACGGCTTATACTCGAGTATATACGGTATGTATTAATATTTGTATTATTACTATTACAGTGTGTAGCAGTTAAGTGACTTAATCTTAGGAGCCTGTAGAGCAGGGGTGCCCATTAGGTAGATCGTGATCTACCAGTAGCTCTCAAAGCTGATGCTGGTAGATCACGAAGGGTGTGAATGGTGGCCCCTTTATTCCATTTTGGTATATTTATTTAGCTGTGCACACATGATTACTATTAGCCTGAGTCTGCTGAGCCAAGCTCCCTGACACCTTTCTGGTGGATTCTGGTGGTTGAAGTGCTATGTATTACATCAAAGAATATTAGTTTACACAGACTGTTGCACTGCACTGTTTGCAAAATACAGCAAGGTGAGCCAGGAGAGAGAGCAGGGAGAGACAGACAGGAGAGAGAGCAAGGAGAGACAACCAGTAGAGAGAGGAGAGACAGCCAGGAGGATGAACAAGGAGAGACAGCCAGGAGCAAGAGCCAGGAGAGAGAGAAAGCGAGGGGTTTTTTTTCGTTGGTAGATCTCATGCAGCTCGTCATTTGAAAAGTAGATCTTAACACAGAAATTGTGGGCACCCCTGCTGTAGAGTATCTAGCTATAAGGGCCAGTTCACACCAGTTGTGCCATTCACACCATTGCAGTGTGAATAAAGCACAAGAAAGCCCATAGGAAAGCATTGTGATGTATTTTGACTGCAGCACTCAAAATAAACGGACTGCATCACAACTGCATATGGTGTGAACTGGCCCCTAATAGAGATATGTATTTAACACTGAACTATTCTTGCATTTTATGGTTTATTTTCATAGATAAGATGAAATAATTATTTTATTGTTCTACACGGAGTGTCCTTCACAGAAAAACACAAGCTTCACAAACACGGCATTGTTATCTAGTTTTGCATAACTTTAGCATACATTTAAGAAGGTACATTAGGAACATATTTTTGTATATCGGTAATGTATTGTAGAGAATAATGAGTAAGTAAACTGTTAGGCCTTGTAGGTCGAGGCAATACGAGTTCAATGACAGAAAGTCATAAACAAGTTTTCTGACCTTGGCTTAAGGAACAAAAGGTTCAATGCCAAGACAGGTGTTGTCTAACCTTGATGTGAGGGAGTCCTACCAAGACAAGAAGACCCATCTAATGTTCTTGGCACAATCTAATACAAGTACAGGATGGCATTCTTATGTGATTTATGGAGATAATTTAGGGTTCCATTATATAAACCCCTATAAAAAGAGGCTGAAAGCCCATATTTTTTGCAAGAGCCTGAAATGCTGCTAGGTACTGGCCAGCTGAATTAACCTACTTCTTAATGATCTGCCTACTGTTGATCCTCTGTGTATTCTACTTTAATTTTCTGGTTTTATATTACAGGCTAAACAGTTTAACAGCATGGTTGTTGCCCAATAGAACAGAACAGTAAAAATAAGTCCCAGTTATGATACAAGGCCGTCTTGAATAAGCAGACTTACAAGCAATAGTGTGCTTGAAGAGGTCTTCATGAAAGGTTCTCTTTGGCCTCCTGATAGCATGCTGTGCTGGTGAAACTGGAAGCAGAATGCTCCAAACCAGATGCAGATGAAACCAGGGTCCTTGCATAGAGTGCAACAGTCTCTAGGGGGTACTCTGGACCATCCCTTCTCTGCCCCTGCTTGACAGGAGCCTTTCCCTGCACTAGGCATGTGTACTATCCCTGTCTTATAACTCCCCACACTACAAGGCACCCTGCATGACCACATTAGGTGCTATATCTGTCCCCTCAGTCTTAAAGGTGGCCACCCAAATCTCAAGAGAACTCTGTGTCCAATCAAACACTGGCTCACCCAAGATGGTAGCTGGGGTCGATTGCAGAGTACACACTGGTTCCATGCCTGACTCCCCCCTAGTGCCAAACAAATAGCAAGAGGTTCTAGTAAAACAAATCCATTTAAAGGAGAACTATAGGGTTAAGGCTTTTCCCCATAGTTCTCCTTAGGTAGCGGGAGGACACAGACTAGCGTCCTCCCGTCACCCTAGCCTCAGTATACCACAAGCTGTGCCGGGATCCGCCCAGCAGCGTGACTGACAGCTGGTTCTGCCGACCATTATGTATCTATCTAGAGGCAGAGCCAGCTGTATCCCCCCCCTCCCCTGTCTGTTCTGCCAGTCAGCGCTGGCGGATTGGAGCGTGGAGGGGGGAATTCAGCCCCTCACCTGTCACGCCAGAGAGCCGTGACAGGATCGAGAGGTGAGCGAACGCCGGTGTGTGTTCACTCACCTCCCGATCTACTGAGCCGACCTGTGACAGTCTCATTGTCACAGGTCGGCTAGAACTATGAGGTGAGTGAAAAGCACTCACCTCATAGTTCTCCTTTAAGGGGCTAATGACAGCTGGAGACATTTTGTGGAAGAAAGTAAGAACTACAAGTCTAGCACCTCATAGTTCTCCTTTAAACTTCAGTTGGGGTCTTGAGTTGTTATTCAAATAGGGTGTGGGAGTGGGGATGGCTGTGACAGCTGTTATTTGTGTATAAGTCCTCTTTAACACCCTAGTCAAATAAATGTAACACTCTAGTCGAATAAATACTATGGGCATCTTCAATAAGTAAGTTTACAAACTTCTAGGTGGATATGGTTATTAGGAGTGAGATAGAACTTATGGAAATTCAATATAGAAATTCATATTTATTTTTTGTTTTTGACACTAGATACCCTTCAAATTACAACTTCTATTCTGCATACTGGTTTCCTACCCTAAAAATCTAGATATGGGTTGCTGGATCTGGGGCTAATAAAGATCCTATGTCACATAAAAAAAATCTGGATGTATTAAAAAAATCTGGATGTATTCCTAAATGCACAGAATATTACTGGATATTATTGAGTTATTATAGATATATTGGGCATCAGAGATTGTTGATCCAGGGGATATCTAATTGCCTTATGGAATCAGAAAGGATTTTTTTTTGCCATGTTGGAGCAAATTGAACCATGCTTTAAAGGAGAACTATGGGGATAAGGCTTTTCCCCATAGTTCTCCTTAGGGTAACGGGAGGACACAAACTAGCGTCCTCCCATCACCCTAAGCTCAGTATACCACGAGCTACAGCTCGCGTTATACTGAGACGCCACAATATACCGCAAGCTACTGCTCGCGGTATACTGAGACGCTGAAGCGGATCCCGACAATTATGTCTGGATCCACCCAGCTGCGTGAGTGACAGCTGGCTCTGCCTATCTGGAGGCAGAGCCAGCTGTACCGGCCCCCTCCCCCGTCCGTTCCGCCAGTCAGCGCTAGCGGATCGGGGAGGGGGGAATCCAGCCCCTCCCCTGTCATGGCAGAGTGCTGTGACAGGATCGAGAGGTGAGCGAACGCCAGTATGTATTACCTCACCTCCCGATCTACTTAGCCGACCTGTGACAGTCTCATTGTCACAGGTCGGCTAGAACTATAAGGTGAGTGAAAAGCATTCACCTCATAGTTCTCCTTTAAAGGGTTTTTTTTGCGAGTGTCCGCGTCGCAGGGGGGCGGAACCGGCGGGAAGTTTGAACGTTTAAAAAAAAAAAACCCTGAAAAAAAGATAGAGAAAATAAAAGGAAAAAAATCATACCGCCAGGGAGGTATAAAAACGAGCGTCGAACGTGCGTTTCCCTGAACTAAAAAACGTGCTAAAAAACGCGCCTATAGTAAGGCCCAAGTGTGAACCCAGCCTAAAGGTGCCCATACACTGCACGATTCTCGTACGAGAATCGCGGGAAATCGCGTGATCGTGCGAGAATCGTTCAGTGTGAATGAAGACGTGCGACCGTTTCTACTGTACGGTCGCACGTCTTTTGTCTAAGGAGCATTCTAGAAAACCAGCCGAGAATCGTGGTTTTTAGCATGATCACAAGATCAATGCCGCACGGGCCGGTGTGCGCACGCGCACACTGCCCGTTCAGCATTGCGGTCATCGCAAGTACGATCTGCCTGTCCAAGATGGGCAGATCATACGTTTTTTAAAGTACTTTACAACCATCTCAAGACTAAGGTCTTGCGATGGTTGTAAAGTGTATGGCCACCTTAAGAGTTTACTGTATTTACATCACTGGAAGATTAAGCGTGATCTCTTGTTATCCATAATTGCACTTTACTGTTTTAATGACTTTCTTTATAAAACGTTAAAAAAAAGTGTCTTTGCTACCTCTAGTAACCGGGCAGCCTTTAGTTATTTTTCCGGCTGGCAAATGAACACCAACAAACATTTCTCTGGGTGTTAAGGTCAGCAGTATTTTTTCCTTGGTTGCACATTTTATAGATGGACTCCAAGCTGACACATTTATGGAATGAAGAGTTTCAGACATTTCTGACAATAACTCTGTAGAATTACTCTCTAAAATGTAACCATAATATGGGTCATAATTAGGTTTTATTTTATCCTTCCAGGCAGCCAGTTCTTTCTCATTAAGCAGAAACCTGTTAAAAGCCAAGCTGCCTGGGTACAGATCATCAGCGACCCGTGACAGAGGATTCCCAAATAAAAATATTCCTTTATTTATTAAACAATAATGGGATAATTTATCTCTGGCTCCAATCTGTACACATTCTCTCCGACTCTCTCTCTGGCTGGTCCATAAAAATAAAGAAAAGAAAATAAGAATAAAACTGAGTTGTTGCTTATTGCAGACATTTAAAATCCTTACTTTTTTGGAAAATTAAAGGTGACATGTGATTGGTTGCAATGGGCAGAAACCCCATGGTTTCCTTTTATTTTCTCAAATACCAGGTCACATGCCCCCAGCATTGGGAGGGTGCTTTTCCAGGGGGGACCCCCTGGAAAAGCACCTTGTTCCCATTCCGATGAGGACAAGGGTCTCTTCCCCACAACCCTGGCCCCGTGGTTGTGGGGTCTGTGGGCAAAGGGAGCCCATCTACATCTAGTATTTCCAGTTGCTAAACAACCAGCCTGATGGCATTGAAGCAATGTTGTATTGGTTGGAAGATTGGGATTGCAGACATTTTAAATGGTTACCCCTGATCCTCCTCCCAAACTTGGAGCATGTGGAGAGCTCTGACAGGACCCTTGAAAATTGGAAAGGCTTCTAAGGAATTTTTGTTATGGGTTAAGCCTGCAGAGTGGCTCTCTTAAGCTGTAAGCAACTGGAAGCCTAAGAATAAATGTACAGGGGTGCCTGACTCCGATATAAGAAAATAATACAGAAATGAGGTAGCATACTTTTGGTTGCCTTTGGGATAAATGAATTGCTTCTGATTTTGTGATATGTATTTACCACACGTCCTGAGTGAATTGCTACAGCCTTGTACAGAAAAATAAGAGCAGCTCAAATATAGAAAAAAAGGAATTGCTGAATTTAGAAACTGCTGAATTTATAAATACCATATACAATGTGGTATATGCAAGAGGCAAACATCCATGCACACTATATAAATGGATACAAGCAGGGGCGTAACTAGAAATCCCAGGGTCCCTTAGCAAAAATGTTTAAGGCCCCACCGACAACGAACCCCCCGCCCCCATTTTAATAGAAATACGCTGATCAGCACGTTTTTGAGCGTTTTTAATTGCGTTTCAGCGCTGAAACGCGACTAAAAACACCAAAAAATGCTCTTTCAAAAATTGTGCGGAAACGACGGTGAAACGCTTCCGCCCTGGTGTAAATGGTGCCTGAATGAGGCCTAACACTTTACTTTATTACCGCCACACCAATGAGAGGCTGGGGAAAGGGGGATTATAAAAAAATGAAGGTACGCTAAACTGTAAATAAGCGATTTATGTTATAAATGTTTTTTGCGCTGTGTTTGTGTTGTGATAAAATGATACAGGCATATATTTAATTACAAGACAAGGTATCACAACACACGGCAATGTGTCACAAAGCTTTGCCATGCGCTGCCACAGTTAAATTAATGTTTTTTTACAAAATGCATTCTAACAACGCACTGCAGAGCATGTGCCTGGTGTATACCACAATATGGTGCACGTGTATGTTATGTGTGTGTGGGGGAGGGGGGGAGGGTTGTGCTTTTTTTTATTTACACATTTTGTATTTATTTTTTAATTATTATTTATTATTATTTTACTGTTGGGGGGGGCTTTAGGGAAATAATAGGGGTCTAAACAGACCCCTGACATTTCCCTTTCGAAATAGAAAGTCCTCAATGTCACAGAGTCCTCAATGTCTTTTTCTGCAGCCTCAGCACTCAGTGAATGGGAAGTACAGAGGCTTCCCATTCATTCACAAACTGCTGATAGTAAGATATTTACCATCAAGCAGATTCTCAATGGGGAAAAACCTATGTAGTGAGTGCTTCTCCCCATTGAGAAATTCATGAATGAACAGGAGGTGATGTAAATCACCTCCTGTTCAATCATAACTGGGGACACATAGTACTATGTGTCCCCAGTTATTAACAAACACTGGAGTGATCAGACGATCCCTCCAGTGTTTGTGCTGCACACGGAGGATCAGTAAATATCAATATTATTTACCGATCCTCCGCTCGGCCACGTACACAGCCGCTGCAGATCAATCACGATGATCGAGCGGCAGGCGGGGAGGAGAGCAGAGCCGCTGTCCTCCTGTCAGTTTCAGGACGGCAGCAGCTCCTACTCCATCCATTTTTTTTCCGGATCCACGCTGCCTCAGCACATACAAGCAGGGGAGAGCAGCAAAAAAAAAAGACAGCTGCTTTAGCTATTCCACAAACACTCCAAAATGAGGGGAAAAAAAGTTTTGGCTTCAGATATACTTTAACACTGCTCCATACACCCCCAATTCAAAACTAAAAAAGTACACTCAGCTTCTGAATAAGCAGACTTTGCATTTGGGTGCAAGATCCACTTTAAGTGGCTTCCATAACCTGCAATAGTGTGTCCTGCTTTGTTCACCTTCTATTAGGTCAGTGGTGGCATTGATTCTTTTTGCTGGAGAATTCTCGTTATTAGTTGGAAGTCTTCCATGAGCGGTCCTTACTGTAACTACCAAGCTTTGTACCTGAACTGTATCCTATCCAAGTTAACGCTAAGGAGTTTTTCTTTTGTTGAACATGTCACATATGCTCATGCTCAACTACTGACATTAACATTCTACTGAACATCTACATATTAAGATTAAACCTAAACACCAAGCAAAGACTAATTACATACATACAGTATATGGAAGGAGTTTTACCTGCCAAACGGATGTGTATTTCTGTCTATCAAATCCTGATACACAGTTCTGCTGACAGGGGAGGGGACTTGATCTTTCTCTACAGAAGTGTCACGTACAGTTACAGGCCTCCTTCCCACCATCAACCTGTGATTGGACAGTAAAAGAAGAAACAGCACACTGATTTGTATTCTCTATTCCTCTGCTCCTTGTATGGCATCACACCTGATTGGCTCCTTGTGCTGCTACTCCCTCCTCTCTCTGAGCACCGCTGTACATGGACCGCAAGAGGCTGATACCAAATCAAAAGAGGGTAGTTTGAAATGCAGGCAGTGTAAGGATGATTACTCAACTTAGGAGATAAATCTTAAAAATGCATTCAAGTACCTTAACTATTAACAATCCTTTACCTTTACTCAGCTGTAGATCCTCAAATCATCTCTGAATTGGTGCTGACATTGTCCTTCCTTTTGTTCCCCATGGTTCCTATGTGTATTGTAAAGTAGTCACCGCTCCATGCTCGCTCCCATGATAGAATACAATCAAGTTAGGAAACTAATCGTGAGATTGTAGTCCATCACAAAGAACGAGCTTGGAACAGCAGTACTTTTGTTCCCCAGAACCCCAAATAATCTACACATTTTGTATTCTGTACCACTTAGAGGTTACAGAATGCATTCAATCCAAAATGTAATTAATTTTAAAGAGACACTGTGACTTTGCCCACTTAGGACAAAGTGAAGAATCCTCTTGTAAGAAAATCCCACCTCTCAATAGTCATCAAGGTCTCACCATGGTGTGAATATAAGGAAGAGAAACTGAAAGTGTTATGGAGCCAGCAAAGGGAGTCCAAAGAAAACCTAATGGCTGTATCAGCCCAAAGAAAATAAAAACAAGAGTCTGTCCTGGCCTGGAAGCTGGACCTTTTGAGTTGCTTTAGATGTTCCCCATGAGGGAAGACAATGGTATCATTTTTAAAGGAACCTGGCTAGAAACTAACTGCCATATTCCTGTGGACCTACCTGTCTGTTCTTGTCTTTTAAAGTGTGCTAAAAAGGTGAGCTTAGACCATTAGGCTGGGTTCACAATATTTTCCGACCAGATCTGGATCGCAGGGCCTTACGTTTTGCCGCGTTTGGAAATTTGTTTTTTTTTTAGCTTAAAGCGGTTTCACAGATGCGTTCCAGATGCATTTTTTATGTGTTTCTATGCGTTCCAGTGCATTCCAGACCAGACAAAATGAGACATACAGTATTTTTCTGGTCTGGTCTGGTCTGGTCTGGATCGGACTGTGCTGGTGGGAAGAGAGGCCAGAAATAGTATACGGACACATTGGGATGAATTTTGGGTCCGGAAACAGCCTGGTCTGGTCTGGAGGTAATCTGGATGTGGTGTGAATGGGCCCTTAGGTTGAGATCCCTGCTTATTTTTGCCATACTAAACTCTCATGCAGTGAAAACAGTGACCATATGAGTATTTCAACTGCGTATTTAACTGTTGGCCTTGAATGCCACTTTAAGAATAAAAAAGCACAGGCTTATTCACATTTCCCTTGAAAACACTTTAGAAGATGTGTGAGACCTTTAGGATTGCCAAATAGCTGGCACAGCTACATAGCCAGCGAGGTCACTGAAAAAGATCCTACAGTGCTGTGTTATGCAGTCAGTTTTAAAACAGTCGTGTGCTTAGTGGTGAAAAATATGCTTTTCCCTTTACAAAAAAATACATTATTTAGCATACGCCGCGTCCCTGATGGACATTTCTTACAGTACAGCGTATATGCGTCTCTGACTCACAAAACTAGACATCTCAGCTTGATCTATAACTTCTGCACTGCTGTCATTACTGAGTTGCGTGTTATCTGGCCTGTTAATGGACCATTCAGTTAGCGTATCCCCAGCTCTCTCTTGGGTAATCATTGCTGGACCTTTGGTGTCTTGTCATCATTATGTAGTTGGTGCCTAAACTGACTTCCGACAAAGTTAGCTCTCAATCACTAATCCCTAAAGCCTAATTCTCTCCTTGTGAAAATTGCTGAAGAAATATTCTGCTGGACTGGAAAAAGGGGGAAGAAAAAAAACCTGTTCTTGTTGAACAGAAAATAACTGCAAAATGGAGCTGAGCAAAGCACATCTTTCCTGAAACCAGCAAATGACCAGGGAACCAACAGGACAAGTACAGCTGAAAATAAGATTGGAGGGATAACGACTGAACACAAGCAAAGTGTTTCAGGTGAAATGGTTAGTCCTCAGCAAAAATTAATATGCAGTTATGGAAATGCAACTTCCCCTTTGTGAGGTAGAAATTATTACCTAGCCTGGGCCCCTTCCCTCTAGCAAGCTGTTGAAGTATTATGGTTAGGGATTAGTGATTAAGGTGAAATTGATTTTCCTGTGAAATCTGAGAAATTTTGCTGTAGTGGAACCTTTTAATTTTGCTCATGGTCCTGCTTAGGTGAAATTTGCTTTAAAAAAAATATATATTTTAAAAACTATATTATATTATAAAATGTTTTTTTTAAGGGTGGGGGGGAGGGAGGGGATGATGGGG